>NC_092233.1:4300000-4417500 GCF_036320965.1 Panulirus ornatus | reverse complement strand
GGAGGTGAGGTGTTCTCCCCAGCTTTGTCTCCCATCCGGGGTGACACAGAGAACCTTGATGGACAGCCTCTCCCCTGGGGAGCGCTGATGACCTTAGCAGACAACATGGGGGAGGATGGGACATGACTGGAGGCGAGACTGCATCCCACCCATATCCTCCCCAGCTGCAATCTTCTCCCACCATCCCACACCTCCCAAGCACCCACCCACCCCTCCCCTCCCCTCCCCTCCCCCCACGTCGTATCAGGGCTGGGGGTGGGGGGAGGGGAGGGGGAGAGGTCAGCAAGGAAATGTTGGTGTGTTATCTGTGGTGGTGGTGGTGGGGAAGGGGGGGAAGGGGGGTAAACCTGGGGCCTCTGCTGTGGCTCCTTCAGGATATTAGGGAGGTGGGTTCCTGGCGTCACCCCCACCCCCTCCCCTGCACTGTCTCCCCTCCCTCTCCCCTCCCCCCTCCCCGCTCTGTCTCCCCTCGTCGCCTCTGCTAATTGACCTCCGACTGTGGCCGATTCCGTGGCAGGTCGGGGGTCACAGTGTGTCACCCTGAGTCACCTTGATGTGCACGGTATACATGAGCAGGTGCTGGGGGTAGGGTGTGACTGGGTGTGGCAGGGTGAGGGAGGGTGTGGTAGGGTGTAGGATGGTGTGGCAGGGTGAGGGATGGTGTGGCAGGAGGAGGGAGGGTGTGGTAGGGCGAGGGATGGTGTGGCAGGGTGAGGGAGGGTCTGGCAGGGTGAAGGAGGGTCTAGCAGGGTGAGGGATGGTGTGACAGGGTGAGGGATGGTGTAGTAAGGTGAAGGAGGGTGTGGCAGGGTGAGGGATGATGTGGCAGGGTGAGGGATGGTGTGGTAGGGTGAGGGGGTCAGTAGAATGTAATTTATACTCAGTCAGAGTGTAGGGGCGGTAGTACAGGGTGTTGTCTAGAAAGATTACAGGGTGTAAATCTACAGGGTGTAGGGCGTATGGTCGATAGCACAGGGTGTATTCTGACAGGGTGTAGAATGTAGCCTTGGGATGCAGGGTGTAGCTGGGGAAAGTCAAGGGGGTAGTCTAACAGGCTGTAGGGCTGGCAGAGTGAGACATATATCCCAGTAGGGTGTATCCCAGTAGAGTGTAAGGTGTATCCCAGGTGGGTGTAAAATATTTCCCAAGATAGGGTGTTAAGCGTATCCTAACAGGGTGAATCCCAGCAGGGTATAGGGTGAAGAGGAGGGGTGAACGGTGGGGAGAGGGGAGGAGTAGGAGAGGGGGTTAGTGGAGGGGGGGATTGGTGAGCTTAGGGTGAGGGGAGGGGGTTAGGGGGAAGGGGATTGGTGAGCGGAAGGGGGAAAGGGGAAGGGGAAGGGGGAGAGGGAGGGGGAAAGGGGGAGGGGGTGAGCGAGGGTAATGAGGAATAATAGCTGGTCAGATGGGGAGAGTGGCGGTAATGTTGATTGATGATCTCTTGTCTGGCCTGCCCTCCCTCCCTCCCCTCCCCTCCCTCCCCTGCCCTCCCTCCCTCCCTCCCTGTCACCCCCCTTCCCTGCTGACCCTCCTTGCCGCAACACCCTGCTGTCCCCCCCCCCAACCCCACCCGCTGCTGCCCCCACCTTCCCTCCCCTCCCTGCAGACCGCCCCTCCTTGCCACCTCTCCCTGCTGCTCCTCCCTGCCACCTCTCCCTTCTCTCCTCACCCTGATCAAGGACGGATGTGCTGTACTCAGCGCTCTTAAGCCAGTGAGGTCAAGAATAATGACCCGAGATGACTTGACTCCCTACCAGTGCTAGGTCCACCGTGTGATCGGGGGAATACAAGGACCAACCACACAGAGATGAAAGTTAATGTGCTCGTCCTTTGAGGTGTGATCCATACAGTGGGTCTTCGAGGGATCGATCATAGAGGAAGGGCTCTTGGGAGAGTCACCAGTCGGCTGTATCGCGAGGAGGAGGAGGAAGAGGTTACGACGAGATGTGGAAATCTGGAGACCGGGGGAGAAGAGTTCTGGGTGGAGGCGACTTTAGACTGCGCCGGGAACGAGTGGTGAGGAGTGGTAGGCTGCGTAGGGTAGGCGGGCTATGAGATACCGACTGACGAGAAATAAGTTCTAGATGCGTGAAGACTTTGAGTCCAGCCTCCACTCTTCTCGGGGACTCTTTAGGTAGACAAAGAGACACAGATTCGTGCAAGAGAAACGGACATAGCAGGACATTCTGTGTCTCAGAGGCCAAAGCTGGCGGACCTGACCTAACTCGGTCCCTCGGGTCGATATATGGTAAGGGGCACACTGCAGTGTGGCTGTTATGAAGGCCCGAGCGATCGACGAGGTCACAGGAAGAAGAGAGGAGATCCGGGTAAGGGGCGCATGGCACTCATTTGAAAGCTTGAAGGACTGATGAAGATTGAGGGTTTTTACCTCGCGTGGATGATGAAGAATGAGGGTTTACCTTCAGTGGATGATGAAGAATGAGGGTTTACCTTCAGTGGATGATGAAGAATGAGGGTTTACCTTCAGTGGATGATGAAGAATGAGGGTTTACCTTCAGTGGATGATGAAGAATGAGGGTTTACCTTCAGTGGATGATGAAGAATGAGGGTTTACCTTCAGTGGATGATGGAGAATGAGTGTTTACCTCTCGTGGATGATGAAGAAAGTATGATTTCCAGTAGAATGACAGGTGCTTGCTATATCTTCATGGGTATTTGCAGGATAGATGAAGTAGACTATATCTACTCGTGAGACAGCTCTAAAGATAGTTTACATTTAGATACGAGTTGATTTGGCTCCTTTGGGCAGAACGAATGGATGAAGCAGATGTTTGGCGGGACCAAGGAAGGGTCAGGTCATAAGCATCCTGGAAGACAACGGACCTTTAGGTTAGATGTGGCACTAGCATGACCACTGGGGTCATCACACTGGCATGACCACTGGGGTCATCACACTGGCATGACCACTAGTGTCATCACACTGGCATAACCACTGGGGTCATCACACTGGCATGACCACTGGGGTCATCACACTGGCATGACCACTAGTGTCATCACACTGGCATGACCACTAGGGTCATCACACTGGCATGACCACTAGGGTCATCACACTGGCATGACCACTAGGGTCATCACACTGGCATAACCACTGGGGTCATCACACTGGCATGACCACTGGGGTCATCACACTGGCATAACCACTGGGGTCATCACACTGGCATGACCACTGGGGTCATCACACTGGCATAACCACTGGGGGTCATCACACTGGAACTTTTCACAACGGAGCATCAAAGAAGTTTCTCCACCAACAGACGAAGTCTTACAACGAAGTGAACTCTCATCATGTATTATAACAGTGACGCCTGATATCATAACGATAACATAAGTCTGGAACAATACTGCCCATGTGTACTTATCATTAGTGTCGCCAGTATTAAGATATCATGTGTTCAGTAAAGATTGATCCCATAAGGTGGGTGGCAGAGTTATGCTTTCTATGAGTATAAAGTACTAAATGTAACTAAACTACACAGAGTTAATGTAGACACGTACACGACTCCATTGACGATGAAATGATGAATACAACGGTTAAGACAATTACTGGAGCAGTACACAGACAGCTGTGTATGTGAAGCCATCAAATGTCGAATTGCAATCAAAGATGGAATAACTCTTGGAGGTTCTTAAGAACCTCAGTCTTAAATGGGATTTCTTATATAGCAACCAAAAGGGAAAGAGACTAATCAGTTTAATTAAATATTACGTTTCTTTTAAAAATCAATTGGTCCAAGAACCACTGCGAGGGAAAAGCATACTAAACTTAGTGCTATGGATAGATAGATTCCTCTTTAGCTTCTGTGGCGTCTGTCGAAAGCTATATAACGCCAGTGGAAAGCTATATCATACCAGATTTCTCTTTTGAACTGAAAGAAACTAAAAGCCAATGCCCGATGAGCTAACTTGGTCCACTTGAGTTAAAACATTAGTGACGTGAGCTGGATTTGGTTTCTTGGTGGAGACACATTTACGAAGACGTGGTGGAACTCTGTAGGACAGGTCTTCCTGAGAGAGACATTGATCCCAAGATGAGACATGACGAGAAAAATATCATCACAGTCCGGATGACTGATTGAATTGAATGGTTGGATCACTTCCAAAGGCTATGCATACGGGATGATCTGATTTGGTTAGGCCCAAGACCATGGAATGTGTATGAGATTATATACAAAAGACTGAAGGAAGGAAAAGCAACTTACGCTTCCAAAAGGCTTTCCATACAGTAACACATAAACGTTTGTCGTGTAAAATGAAACCCTGTGGCGTAGGGAAATTCGCATCTGACCACAGACAGGGGGAAATGGATCATACGTAGAAAATGGGGGAAGAATCTGACTGACTCAACGGGACAAGTGGAGTGCCACAAGGATCAGTCCTGGGGATTTTGACTTACTCGATTCTTCGTCGGTAATAACACTTCATATCAATGATTCGAGCTCACATGCGCAACACAATGCTGGACTTCCCCTCCTCTCCGACCCAAGAAAACCTGTAGCTCCCTCATCTCAGCCTAAATGATAATGAAACTAGAAAAAAAAAGGCCCAGCTAATGAAGACTGCCAAAAGGATTCAAGGGGACTGAGACAAGTTGAGGAGGTGGTCAGAGGCATGACAAGTGGACCTCAATGTAGACAAATACAAAAGTCAAAAAATACTTGGCAAGGAGGACTTTTGTCCGTGACAGGAACAAAAAGAATGTATCGTAGGAGTGATAACTGGTACTGCAACCTAAAAATGTCTTGACGCACATAATGGAGCAAAGAAAGAAAACCTCTTCATGAAATCTCAGGTCTTCTGTTCTCTGTTCTCCTTCTGTACCTCTTACCGTCCGTCCTTGCTGCCCCTTCCCTTCTGTCCCTCCCTGCCACAGCCTCCCTATAACCCTGCCTGTAACCCCCATCCGTACTACTATCATATGGAGATGGTGATGCTGTTGGTGATGGAGATGGTGGTGCTGTTGGTGATGGTGATGGTGGTGGCGGCGGAGCTGTTTGAAGTATCCCTCAGCAGTTAATTCCATCGTCTGCTGTGTGCTTCTGCTTGTCTCTGCTCCCTGCTGGGCATTCAGGATGCCCTTGCTTAGAGAGGGAAAGCAGCAGGTCAGACTGGACTGGGAGCAGCTGCAGCTGTGATATGGATAGAGGGAGCAGCTAATGCAGCTACAGGGGGAATAGGAAGAGTAGGATGAAAAGGGGAAGACGAGGGGAGGATGAGGAATAGGAGGAGGAGGGGGAAGAGAGGGGAAAAGGAGGAGGAGAACGAGGAAGAGAGATAAGGAGGGGAAGAAGAGGAGGGGGAAAAAGAGAAGGGGGAGGAAGAGGAAGAGGAGTAGGAGGAGGAGGAGGAGGAGGGGAATCAAGAGGGTAAACTCGTGTAGCAATAAATGCAGCGCATTTGGCCTGTAACAGCGTGTAGCAGGACAGCACCAGATGTAGGTACTAATGTAGTGGGGTGCAGCTGGAGAACTCATGTAGGTCCGGGCCGTCTGGTGCAGCTTTACAGACATTAACGACAGCCGTCGGCACAGCAACCAATGCAGCGGCTGATCCAGCGAAGTGAAGAGAAGGGATCTAGCAGCACTAAGAACAGCAGGAGAGACCGATTGGCAGCGGGTTAGTAACAACAGTAAGTACCTTGGCAACTGCTACGGGGTAGAAAAAGCAGTTGTAGGGGGCAACAACAGCGGAAATAAAAGTGGTAGCAAAAGAAACAGTAGCAGTAGTAGTAGCAGCAGCAACAGTTGTGGAAGAGGCAGTAGCAGCAAGAACAGCAGCTGTAGCTGCGGTAAAAATAAGAGCAGGAACAGCAGCAACAGCATTAGGAACAACAGCAATGGAAGTGTCGAAGGAAGCGAGACATATATGGTAGGGTCAGTAGCAACAAGAACAGCAGCAGCAGAAACAGCAGATGTCCACCTGACAGCAACAGAAGCTGAAACTACAGCCGACGACATCAACACTACGCGCAGGCGTAGCAGACGAGACCCAGGCGTCTACACAAGATATAAAGGTAGAGTCAACTAAACCAGCAGGTCAGGGTCACCTAGCTTAAAGTAAGCTAGCTTTAACCAGCTAAAGACAACCGGCCAACCAGCAGGAGCAAGGTACAGCTAGAGCATAATGGAAATGACACAGCCGCTAGATTGTTGTACTCTGAATGAGGTTGGGGCCTCAAATGGCCCCTCTCCCAGGCCACTAGAAAGCCTGGAACACTCAAATGGTCCTTCTCTCAGGCCGCTGGAAAGGTTAAAGCCCCGAGCTTGTTCCTCTCTCAGGCCACTGGAAAGGCTAGAGTCCTCAAAAGGTACCTCTACCAGCCGACTGGAAAGGCTGTAGCCCTGAAATGGTACCTCCTTCAGGCCACTGGAAAGGTGGTAGTCTTCAAATTGTACCTCTCACAGGCCACTGGAAAGGCTGTAGTCCATAAATGCTACCTCCCTCAGACCACTGGAAAGGTTGGCTCAGTTGATTCCTCCCTCGGGGCGCTGGAAAGCTTTGAGCATTCATATGGCTCTCATCTCCGGTCACTGGAAAGTTTGACAGTCTTCGATTGTTGCCTCAATCCGGCTACTGAAAAACCCAAGCCTTCAAATGGTTTCTTCCTTAAGTCACTGGAAAGGCTGGAGCCCTTATATGATGCTTCCTTCAGTCCACTGGAAAGGTTGAAGCCCAAAATTGGTACCTCCCCCTGGCCATCGGAAAGACTGGCACCTTCAAATGGTACCCCCACCCCCCCAAGCCTCTGGAATGATTGGAGCCAAATGATTTCTCCTTCAGGGAAACTGGAAAAGTTGGAGCCCTCAAATGGTTCTTAGACTACCAACCACAACAACCCTCTCCTCACCCCTCCATCCACCAACAGCCAACGACCCATAACACTATGATAACTTCCAGCGAACAGTAAACACTCGTGATTAAAGTAACATTTGCTAAATTTTATATTTATCGGGAAATTTCGTTTTCTATGATCTTCCTCTTGTGCGTCTGTATTCCAGATTTCTAAAACATTAGAAAATGGAAATCACAAGAGGTAAATATGATCCAGTTGTCTATATTTCCCTTAGGTAGAGCATCTTGTCTGCCCTATTATTAATTGGAAACCCCATTGTATTCATCAATTTCTTTTCCCTATTCTATTTTCTTCATTCATCGCTGAAGAATACGGTCTTTCCGTATTATTCATTAATCACTCTATTACTCCTAAGCAGCGATTCCCTATTTCTGGCATGAGACGAAGCCTGCCCCATTTCCACGATCAATGAAACGTCATTCATAACCCATTATTGATCAGATATTGCTATTCCCAATTAGTCCTCTTCATCAACCAATTTTTCCCTTGCCATCATCAAACATCACACACTGCAATAAATGTTTGATCACCTCCTTCCCCATTACGGATCAAGCCTTGCCATCCACATGATGGGTACCATTCCCATCATATGCCCAACCTCCCCCCCATTCCTCCATCAACCTGGGGGTTACCCATAAAGGGTGTTCTGGACCCCTACAACCTCCCAAATGATCCCAGGCTTAAACCTACTCCCTAAACCCCTCAGAAGACAACCCCACCCCTTACGCCTCTTCCCCCATAAACCCCATAAACCACCTCATAAGAATTACATTAGACTCGCTATTACTCGTAGAGAGAGAGAAAAAATATTAATCTCACTTCATCAAGAAAGAAAATGTGAAATCGCCATCATTGAGTGCGAAGCCAAAAGACTAAAAGGGAAAGACTGTGAAAACCGGGCCTTCAAAACAGTAAAACTCTCTCTCTCTCTCTCTCTCTCTCTCTCTCTCTCTCTCTCTCTCTCTCTCTCTCTCTCTCTCTCTCTCTCTCTCTCTCTCCACCTTCTCTCTCTTTCACTTTCTCTCTCTCTCTCACCCCTCCTCTCTCTCTCTCTCTCTCTCTCTCTCTCTCTCTCTCTCTCTCTCTCTCTCTCTCACCACCTTCTCTCTCTCTCTCTCTCTCTCTCTCTCTCTCTCTCTCTCTCTCTCTCTCTCTCTCTCTCTCTCTGTCAGTCCTCCCTCCTCCCCCCCCCCAAACTCTCCCGGGGTTCTGGCAACAGTGCCTCGCTTCTCCCGGTTCTGGCAACACCGCTTATGACTCAATGACACAGGTGGTGCTCGTTCTGCGCCCCTGCTATGAAGACAGTGGTGAAATATTGGGATGGTTATGGGCCATTAGGACGTTTGCACTTGATTCCGACCATTGAAGCCTCAGTCTTGTGACATTGTCTCCATCCATTTGTCCCCTGACATTGGCCAGATGAAGACAGATTCAACACAATCTTCGTCCGTGATTCTTTTTCGCATGTCCTTGGTTGTGGCTTCTCTTGTTGACGTTTTCTATTACTTCTAAGGGAGGGGGTGGGGGAGGGGGGTGTTTACGGTGTGGGGGGGGGGTTAAGGGTGTGGCGGTGGGAAGCATAAGGGTGTTGTGGTGTAATGGGATATCTGAATAGGGATGGGGAAGGGAATGGTTGGATGTATGTGGGTGGTGGAGATGGTTAGAGTGTATGGATGGTTGTCCCCCGGTGTGGTGGGGGGGGGGGTTTGTTGTGGTCGAGTGTTGGTGTGGTGGGGGGGGGTTGTGGTCGAATGTTGGTGTGGTGGTGGGGTTGTTGTGGTCGAGTGTTGGTGTGGTGGGGTTGTTGTGGTCGAAAGTTGGTGTGGTGGTGGGGTTGTTGTGGTCGAGTGTTGGTGTGGTGGTGGGGTTGTTGTGGTCGAGTGTTGGTGTGGTGGTGGGGTTGTTGTGGTTGAATTGTGGGTGGTTTTTGTGGTTGAATGTTGATGGCGAAAATGTGTGTGTGTGTTTCTCTCTCTCTCTCTCTCTCTCTCTCTCTCTCTCTCTCTCTCTCTCTCTCTCTCTCTCTCTCTCTCTTTCTTTCTCAGTACTTTCCCGCCTCTCTCTCACTCCTCCTTCCCCCCACCCTCCCCCCCTCTCTCTCTCTCTCTCTCTCTCTCTCTCTCTCTCTCTCTCTCTCCCCTCTCCCCGGCGTTACATCTATCTCCCCTTGGCCACCTCTCATCATTCTTGCCTCATTGATCATATCTTAACCTCACCTCAAATTTATTGTCTTCCCTTCATCCATATTCTTTCCAGAGCTGACTGGACGACCGTGGCCTCACCAGCTGGCTGCAATCACTCCTGGAATATATATATATATATATATATATATATATATATATATATATATATATATATATATATATATATATATATATATATATATATATATACATATATATAGTTTTAAAAAGATTTTAAAAATTTATGAAGTCCCCCCTCTCGGTGCTCGAGCAAGGGGGTCCTCCACTGCTCGTTTTCTGTGACTTATTTTTCTCCAAGTCGCTTAATTTTGCTTTCGAAAAGAAGAAAGTAATGTCAGAATTATGATATTTAGTTTCTCGTGATTCTGCCGGAGTTCCGGACACCTTCAGACATGACGAAACAGTGTTCATGTATAGATATTTGTAAATAAATGAATAACTGAATCATATGCGAGAATACCTCTATATACGTAATTATCAAAAACAAATACTAATCAATTAATCAATCATACACATATAATTCAGTAACTATAAACATAAAGATTATATATATATATATATATATATATATATATATATATATATATATATATATATATATATATATATATATATATATATATATATATATATATATATATATATATATATACCATTCACCATTTCCCACGTTAGCTAGGTATCTTTAAGAACAGAGGACTGGGCCTTTGAGGGAATATCCTCACCTGGCCCCCTTCTCTGTTCCTTCTTTGAGAAAAACAAAAAAGAAACAAGAGGGGAGGATTTCCAGCCCCCCGCTTCCTTCCCTTTTAGTCGCCTTCTACGACACGCAGGGAATACGTGGGAAGTATTCTTTCTCCCCTATCCCCAGGGATATATATATATATATATATATATATATATATATATATATATATATATATATATGGCTCATCACATGTGACACCTAAACAGCTGATTGACACCTGTGCTTCTCTCTCTCTCTCTCTCTCTCTCTCCCCCAAACACCACTCCCCCTATCGTAGGGACTCCCACTCCCTCTGGCCTCCCTCGTGGGGGCATTCCCTCCCTCACCGTGACTTGATGTTCTCTCCCTTGATTAATAGAGTGTCGTTATGGCCACACCTCTCCCCTCTCCCAGCCCTGACTCTCACCCGTCGGCCGCCACATTACTCCAGGAGGTGGAGGAGGATCAGGACGCCCCAACCCTCTGTAATGACCAGACACTTATCGTCTCCTCTCGCTCTCCCTCCCTCCCTCACTCACTCACTCCCTCCCTACCTCCCTCACTCACTCACTCACTCCCTCCCTACCTCCCTCACTCACTCACTCCCTCATTCCCTCACTCCCTCCCTCCTCACTACTTCATTCCCTCCCTCCCTCGTTCCCTCCCTCCCTCCCTTCCTTCCTCCTCACTACTTCGTTCCCTCCCTCCCTCACTCACTCCCTCCCTCGTTCCCTCCATCCCTCCCTTCCTTCCTCCTCACTACTTCGTTCCCTTCCTCCCTCACTCACTCCCCTCGTTCCCTCCATCCCTCCCTTCCCCCCCTCACTACTTCGTTCCCTTCCTCCCTCGTTCCCTCCATCCCTCCCTTCCCCCTCACCACCTCATTCCCTCCCTCCCTCGCCCCTAACTCTCTCATTCCCTTCCTGTGTCACTACCTCATTCCCTCTTATCCCACCTCCTTTTCTCCCTCTCTACTTCCTATTCTCCTTACCTCCCTCCCTTGCTACCTCATTCCCTCCTTATCTCCCTACCTCATTTTCTCCCTCCCTCACTACCACATTTCCTCCCTCCCTCCCATTCTTCCTCATTCTCATCATCTCTCTCAGTCACACTGCTTGCCTCATTTAATCTCACTCACAGCTTTTCTCCCTCTCTCCCTTCCTCCCTCAATCTCACTGCCTCCTTCCCTCCCTCCCTCTCTCCCTCCCTCCCTCACTGCCTCCCTCCCTCTTCCGCTTCCGCCTCTCTCTCACTCACCTACTTCCTCCTTCCCTCTTTACCTCCCTTCCTCCCTCAGCGATTCTCTTCCTACCTTACTCTCCCCTCAGTTACTCTCTCCCTCTCTCACTTAACTACCTCCCTGTGTGTGTGTGTGTGTGTGTGTGTGTGTGTGTGTGTGTGTGTGTGCACCTAGATAGGTGTCTTTCTTTTCTGTCTGCTAACTTCTCTAACCATCTCTCTATCTATCTAGCTGTCTATTGCTCGCTATCTGCCAGTGTATTGGCTGCAGTATAGACCAGGGCTTTGTTTATCAAATAAATCCTTCAGTTATTATCATTATCATTATTATCATTATCAATTATTATCATTATTATTATTATTATTATTTTTATTATCATTATTATCATTATTTTTATCGTTACCTTTCCGCATGTTTATCCTCTTATGCCACTTCCTTCAGTTATCTAGTTCTCTCTCTCTCTCTCTCTCTCTCTCTCTCTCTCTCTCTCTCTCTCTCTCTCTCTCTCTTCCCTCCTCGTTTGTTACTACATCTCTCTCGCCCTAGCTTTTCATCACTGGTAATGATGATAATAACCCCCCACCTTCTTCATGCATGAGCCACTGTCTGCTCCCTCTGACCCTTCATCCCCATCAGCTCTTCATACTCGCGTCTCAGTTATCATTAACTCTCTCCCTCACCATATTCATCTTCTCTCCCCTTCTTCTCCCCCTTCCCCCCCCTTTTTTTTCCTCCAGCATTCGATGGTCCCTTTCTTTTCTTTTTGCCTCTTCTGTATTTAAATGCCCAGGTCGCCCCCAGCGTGGGTGCTCGCTATCATCCGGATCATGTCTTCTTCACCCGTATTTATCCTGTCTATATTTCATGTGAGAAACTGCAGAAGCTGGTGACTGAGTTTGGTAAAGTGTGTGGAAGAAGAAAGTTAAGAGTAAATGTGAATAAGAGCAAGGTTATTAGGTACAGTAGGGGTGAGGGTCAAGTCAATTGGGAGGTGAGTTTGAATGGAGAAAAACTGGAGGAAGTGAAGTGTTTTAGATATCTGGGAGTGGATCTGTCAGCGGATGGAACCATGGAAGCGGAAGTGGATCATAGGGTGGGGGAGGGGGCGAAAATTTTGGGAGCCTTGAAAAATGTGTGGAAGTCGAGAACATTATCTCGGAAAGCAAAAATGGGTATGTTTGAAGGAATAGTGGTTCCAACAATGTTGTATGGTTGCGAGGCGTGGGCTATGGATAGAGATGTGCGCAGGAGGATGGATGTGCTGGAAATGAGATGTTTGAGGAAAATGTGTGGTGTGAGGTGGTTTGATCGAGTAAGTAACGTAAGGGTAAGAGAGATGTGTGGAAATAAAAAGAGCGTGGTTGAGAGAGCAGAAGAGGGTGTTTTGAAATGGTTTGGGCACATGGAGAGAATGAGTGAGGAAAGATTGACCAAGAGGATATATGTGTCGGAGGTGGAGGGAACGAGGAGAAGAGGGAGACCAAATTGGAGGTGGAAAGATGGAGTGAAAAAGATTTTGTGTGATCGGGACCTGAACATGCAGGAGGGTGAAAGGAGGGCAAGGAATAGAGTGAATTGGAGCGATGTGGTATACAGGGGTTGACGTGCTGTCAGTGGATTGAATCAAGGCATGTGAAGCGTCTGGGGTAAACCATGGAAAGCTGTGTAGGTATGTATATTTGCGTGTGTGGACGTGTGTATGTACATGTGTATGGGGGGGTGGGTTGGGCCATTTCTTTCGTCTGTTTCCTTGCGCTACCTCGCAAACGCGGGAGACAGCGACAAAGTATATAAAAAAAAAAAAAAAAAAAATTTCTTCACACTCGTTGCTCTCCATTTCGTCCTTTCTTTCGTCTCTGTTTTCACCACTTCCTTCTTCCCTGATCATTTGCTGTTCCCCAGATTTTCGTTTGAATTTATAAAGTCTGTTTTGTTATGTTTCCTACTTAGTGTGTGTGTGTGTGTGTGTGTGTGTGTGTCTGTCTGTCTGTCTGTCTGTCTGTCTGTCTGTCTGTACGGCAGTTTGTCGTGTCTGTATATCGGTTTGTCTGTGTATTTCTGTGTTTCATTCTGTCTGTCTGTCTGTCTGTACGGCAGCCTCAACCCAGGGTGTGGGGAAGGGGTAAGGAAGAGTGGGGGGGGGGGGGGGTGTGATCGAGAGTGTTGGTTGAGTGGGTGGGTTAAGGGGTGGGTTAAGGGTGGGCCAAACGGTAAGCCGGGGAATGGCTTAGGGAAAGGTCAGGGGATAAGGGGGGGAGGGGGCTGCCCTGGTGTGAGCCGGGGGGGGGGGGAGGTGGGTCATGGGTTGGTTAAGGGGCGGGGAAAGAGATGGGCGTGGAGCAGGCCTGGGGGGGTGGGCTAGAGGTGGGCTAGAGGTGGGCTAGGGGTGGGCTAGGGGTGGGCTAAGGTTGGGCAAAAGGGGGGGGGGGGGCGATCTAGGGGGTGGATCAGGCAGGGAGTTGGTCCAGGAAACTCGTCAGGGGTAGGGAAGGAGGGTGAGGGGGGAGATGGGGGGGGCTGGGGGGGCGGGGTACAGGAGGGTGGGTCAACGGGTGGACCTGAGGTGGTCCCCAGGGTTGACCAGGGGGGGGGGGGGCAGGCCATGGGGTGGGCCAGAGGGTGAGCCTTAGGTGGACCAGGTGGTGGGCCAGGGGAGTGGACCAGGGGAGTGGGCCAGGGGAGTGGGCTAGGGAATGGGCCAGGGGAGTGGGCCAATGGGGTGGGCCAGGGAGGTAGGGAGGTGGGCCGCTCCCTGGGCGGACAAATGGTAGAGCGAGGGTGCCTCTGCTTCCCTTAATTGTTGGCAATAAACGGATGTCGGAGAGAAACAGAGAGCATCATATATCTCCGGGAGTACCAGCCCTGCCCTCTCCCTGGGAGAGTAGGGAGAGCCGGGGAGAGTGAGCGGGGGTAGTTTGGGGATGGGGGTGGGTGAGTACCAACCCTGCCCTCTCCCTGGGAAAGAAGGGAGAGCCCGGGAGAGTGAGCGGGGGTGGCTTAGGGAAGGGTGGGTCAGCACCAGCCCTGTCCTCTCCCTGGGAGAGTGGGGGCAGGGGAGGAAAATGGGGGAGAAATGAGGGAGAACACCAGTGTCCACCCACCACCGTGGAGACATGGGAGAATGATGAAGGGGAGAGAGTAGTTGGGAGGGGCACGGAGGGGAGAGAGAGAGAGAGAGAGAGAGAGAGAGAGAGAGAGAGAGAGAGAGAGAGAGAGAGAGAGAGGAAAAATATAGGGAGGGTATCTACCTACCTATCTACTTACCTCCCTACATACCTATCTACTTACCCACCTATCTACCTACCAACCTATCGACCTATCTACTTACCTGCCAACCTACCCACCTACCTACGACGAGATTTTGCTGGGGCATAACTAGCGCGTCGCGCTCACCGCCCATGTTTCTTCCTTCACGACACAGTGCCTTCCTGCTGCCACAGACACCACACAGCCGTCTGTCTTGGTTCCCCCAGGACTACTGTAGCGAAGCCAGGGGTCAAAACTTCCTTTTGAACGTTTCAGTGTTCATTCCTGTGTTTCGAAACTTACTTTTTGAATGTCTCGGTGTCCACACCTGTGTTTCGAAACCTCCTTTGAACGTTTCACTGTCCATTCCTGCGTTTCGAAACTTCCTTTCAATGTCTCAGTATTTGCTCTAGTTTCATAATTTCTTCTGGATTTTTCAGTGTTTCCTCTGTGTCGAAACTCCTTTTTGGGTGTTTCAGCGTTCATCCCAATGTTTCGAAACCTCTTTTTGAAACGTTTCAGTTCCTACAGCTTCTATGCTTCGAAAAGCGTTGGCCAAAGTTTCTGATGGGTCCCTTCACTGCTCTGGCTATGGGTTCTGAATCTTCTGGTTTGATGCCATTCTAATTCATTCCCAGAGTTCCTCGGAGACTCACTTGCTCCAGTGACTTCCAGTTTAAGAAATTCGACCCAAAACATATTCTCCGAATCCTTGTATCTGTCACAGGCTACAATATATCTTTCCTCCTCTCCTTCGTAGACCACACGATTCAATCTCTTTCAGTCTTTCATGGTAGTCTGTGTGTTATGTTCCCTCAGGGGTTGGGATGAATTCCCTGCTCCCTAAGGGGGTAGTGTGGCGTCCCTAAGGGTTGGTATGACTTCCCTACACCCTTGAGGGTGTTAGGACATCCTAAGGGCGACATCACCCTTTCTCTCCCTAAAATTCCTTCTTCTCCTCTTACCCTTTTCCTCTCCTCTCTGCCTAACAGCTACCCACCGTACCTTCTGCCTTCCTTTTACCTTTTCCTCCTTCCCTCTTTCCTCCCCTCTATCCCTATGTCAGCCTGCCTCCATCCCTGCTCTTTCCCTCCCTCACTTCCCTCGCCTGGTAATGGCTCTAGCTATCCATTCAATGATCTCCTTACTTACCCCTCCAAACGTTTTCTTGCTGCCTCTACCCATTCTCTTTTTTTTCCTCTCTCTCTCTCTCTCTCTCTCTCTCTCTCTCTCTCTCTCTCTCTCTCTCTCTCTCTCTCTCTCTCTCTACGTTCAAGAACTCGTAAGCACTGAAGGGTAGGATACCCCCACACCACGACAAGACGCTCTCAACCAACGCACTCAGGGACTGTAGAACGCACTCATCCTCCTTCACACACACACACACACACACACACACACACACACACACACACACACACCCCAGATGTGTATACACTTCTGTGTGCTGGAGGACCTTGAGGGAATACAGATAACAGTATCTACAGTTAATGACAGATAAAGATGGTCCATGTGGGAGTGGGGTTACGACGTCTGGAACTGATAAGGAACATGAATGTTTATAAGAGGCGTGTCCAGGGCGTCCCCAGGACGGCGGTGACCTCCAGGGAGAAGCTATGGCCTCCAGGGAGAAGCTGTGGCCTCCAGGGAGAAGCTGTGGCCTCCAGGGAGAAGCTGTGGCCTCCAGGAAGAAGCTACGACCTTCAGGGAGGATGCAATTGCCTCCAGGGAGAAGCTCTGACCTCCAGGGAAGCAATTTTGATCTCCAGGGAGAAATTTCGATCTCCAGGGAGACAGTCCTGACCTCCAGGGAGAAGCTACGACCTCTAGGGAGACAGCTGTGACCTCCAGGGAGAGAGCTGTAACCTCCAGGGAGAAGCTATGACCTCCAGGGAGACAGCTATGACCTCCAGGGAGACAGCTGTGGTCCCCAGGGAGAGAGCTGTGGTCTCCTCCGAGGGAGCACCAGCAGCCCTCGTGTCGTGACCTGACCCCGTCAGGCGGGAGATTTAAGCATAGGGCACTTCACTATGTCACCAGCATGGGTCATGAGGGAGCCACACCACACCGGCCGTGATGGACGACAGCCCATAAGTTTCTGTGCATGTGATCAACCATCTGGGGTCACGCGTGGCTGCCCAAGATTTACGACTCCCATTGTGATCTGTGGACCGTCAGCTGTGTGGACCGTCAGCTGTGTGGACCGTCAGCTGTGTGGACCGTCAGCTGTGTGGACCGTCAGCTGTGTGGATCGTCAACTGTGTGGACTGTCAGCCGTGTGGATTGTCAGCCGTGTGGACCGTCAGCTGTGTGGATCGTCAGCCGTGTGGATCGTCAGTCGTGTAGACCGTTAGCCATGTGGATCGTCTGCCGTGTGGACCGTCAGCCGTGTGGACCACTAGCCGTGTGTGGATACGGGGTCCCTCGGGGTCGGGTATCCACCTGTTCTACACTTGGGGATTTACCCCACTGTATCTGTATGTATCCTGGGATTTACCCCACTGTATCTGTATGTAGCCAGAGAGTAACGTTGATGCGACTGTGTGTATCCGGAGAGGCAGTATGTATCTAGAGAGGCAGTATGTATCCAGAGAGGCAGTATGTATCCGGAGAGGCAGTATGTATCCAGAGAGGCAGTATGTATCCGGAGAGGCAGTATGTATCTAGAGAGGCAGTATGTATCCAGAGAGGCAGTATGTATCCAGAGAGGCAGTATGTATCCAGAGAGGCAGTATGTATCCAGAGAGGCAGTATGTATCCAGAGAGGCAGTATGTATCCAGAGAGGCAGTACGTATCCATAGAGGCAGTATGTATCCAGAGAGGCAGTACGTATCCAGAGAAGCAGTTTGTATCCAGAGAGGCAGTATGTATCCATAGAGGCAGTATGTATCCAGCAGTTTTGGTCAGCCAATCATCAGGCGTCTTTCTTGCCCAACCAGTTTCCTTCGTTTGTTGACATGTCTGCAGATGGTCACGTGACGTATGATCCGTGTTGATCACCCACCATCTCCTGCTTACCCCCCCCCCCTTCCCCCCCCGGTAGCCGCTGCTGCCAGCACAGCTGCTGTAGTCCCTCCTATCATCACCTCTTCATCCATCTTGAGCAGAGAGGGAGAAGGGGAAAAAAAAAAAGGAAAAAAACAAAAAAACAAAACAGGGTAGCGATTTAGCGGTTCAAAATTTTTGGGCGCCGCTACTCCCTTTCTTCCCCACCCTTCCCCTCCCCACCCTTCCCCCCACCTCCTCCTCAAAGGTCCAAGTTCCAAGTAAATGAATCATTACGTTCTTTTTTTTTTTCCTTAATGGGGGCATGGAGGGGGGGAGGGGGGTGGATTTATCTGGCGGGATTGACATACCCCTCCACGTAGCCCCCCTCCAAGATGGCATGTTGTTGAGAAGCGAATTTTATTCGTTTCCTCCAAAAGTAACGGGAGGGATGTTTGGAGGGAGTGTGGTGGGGAGGTCTTCCTTCCTTCAAATAAGGGAATTATCTATCGCCAGACACTATAATACGAGGCTGAAATAGACAATCTTTTTTTATATTAGCTGAGACGATCCTAATTAAGGCCATCTCGTTAATGATATATATATATATATATATATATATATATATATATATATATATATATATATATATATATATATATATATATATACCCTAGCCTGAGCCAGGTATCCATTTAGATGAACAGCTGGGTTGACTGTGGACCGACTGCCACAGCCAGGATTCGAACCTATGCACTCGCGAATGCGTCACGGTCAGGAACGCTGACCGCCACATCACTTAGCTACACCGTACTCTCATTAGATAGATTGCTCATAGAAGAGAATAGATCCATCTATCTAAGAAGTGATAGATCTAGCTCAGGTATTTAGAATTAGAAATCAAAAATCAAATTGCGGATTCTTTTTTATCTTTTTTGCTTTTGAAGAAAATGTGACTTGGATGAAGTCAGTCAGAGGGTTTGATGACGAAGCAAGAGAGGCGATGGTGTGTCTCATTGTGAAGGAAGTCACTGGTTAATGAAGGAATGCAAATAAATGAATGAATGAATGAATGAATAAATGAACGATCAAGAATGAATGAGTGACGCAATAAATGAACATATAAATACAGAAATGAATGAATGAATGAATGAATGATTGAACGAATAAATATATCAACGATCGAATGTACGAATGAATGAAAGAATGAAGCAAGCGGTAAATTGCTACAGCGATTCAATAATGGACTTAAACAGTAATACAGCCAATACAGGAATACATTTCTACAGACAAGTAGAGGGAGAATCATGCAGTCATACAAATCATACATAGATATACAACCATACTCACATACATACTACATTCTATATTATAAAATACACAGGTTGTGTGTGTGTGTGTGTGTGTGTGTGTGTGTGTGTGTGTGTGTGCGTGCGTGTCTCGGGCCCATACATCGCGCCACAGTGTCCCCGAGATCATACATCATCGATAAATTTCACCAGGAATTACCCCTTGCCTCGCGATGTATGAAGACACGACGCATAAATTCTCAAACCTCATAAATTCCGCTGGGGAGAATTACGTCGGTGGGGGGAGGGGGAGGGGAGGAGGAGCTGTGTAAGTCAAGTGACAGCAGCGCCAGCAGGATACACCCTGGTGGGGTGTGTATGTGTGGGGCTGGGGAGGTTAAGTGGCAGCACCGCTATAGATAGATAGATTGATAGATAGGAATGAAAGTTTGGATCCCCAGCCCGTTTTCTCTGTTGAAGGGGGAGGCTGTAATCACCCCGGGGTGAAGGACGGGGAGACTGTGATCACCAAGGAATGACGGAAGAAGAGACTATAATCACCCCGGGGAGACAGACGGGTGGGGGACTAGGATCACCCGGGGTGAAGAACGAGGGGTGGGAGGAGAAGGAGGAGGAGGAGGAGAAGAGGGACCATGATCACCCCTGGGGGTGCGGGGTGAGGCGGAGGGTGGAGGAGCATGATCACCCCTGGGGGTGAGGCGGGGGTTGGGGGAGAGGAGGAGGAAGCTTGGATGGGGAGGGGAGGAAGTGTGGTAAAAGATTGTAATCACAACACTCGGGGTATTGTAATCACAACACTCGGGGTATTGTAATCACAACACTAAGGGGTATTGTTGGGAGATAACGAGGCTGTGGGCCTCGGTCTAATTGGCCGGAGGATTGAGCTGTTAGCCAGGTGGCAAATGATTAACCTCTGATGATACTGCAGGTTAATTAAAGGCCGGTGGCTGATGGCGTCCCCAGCTGTGATAGACAGACTTAAGGTACTGATTACCCTGGGATTACAAGACCCTCCCTCCCTGCTGGGGAAGCCTCCTCCTCCTCCTCCTCCTCGACGGACGTGACTCCCACCCCACCTCTCACACACAACCCCTCCCTCTACCACACAACCCGGAAGCCTTCCCCCAGGCGTGACTCCCTCACCCACCACCCTGGCACAGGAGACCCGCCCCAGGTGTGGCTTCCACTAGGGGGGCGGCTCCGTCTGTCGCTGTCGACTGTGTGTGTGTGTGTGTGTTTCCGAGGATCACTCTCTCTCTCTCTCTCTCTCTCTCTCTCTCTCTCTCTCTCTCTCTCTCTCTCTCTCTCAACGACGACCCATCATCCTGACGGCGCAAGATGATCGGGTGGGTCGTAGTTCATCAGGTCAGCGCTGAGGACGACCCTCCCACCCACTCAGTGGTCGTCAGGACCAGCACTGAGGACGACCCTCCCACCCACTCAGTGGTCGTCAGGACCAGCACTGAAGACGACCCTCCCACCCACTCAGTGGTCGTCAGGACCAGCACTGAAGACGACCCTCCCACCCACTCAGTGGTCGTTAGGACCAGCACTGAGGACGACCCTCCCACCCACTCCGTGGTCGTCAGGACCAGCACTGAAGACGACCCTCCCACCCACTCAGTGGTCGTTAGGACCAGCACTGAAGACGACCCTACCACCCACTCAGTGGTCGTCAGGACCAGCACTGAAGACGACCCTACCACCCACTCAGTGGTCGTTAGGACCAGCACTGAAGACGACCCTACCACCCACTCAGTGGTCGTCAGGACCAGCACTGAAGACGACCCTACCACCCACTCAGTGGTCGTCAGGACCAGCACTGAGGACGACCCTCCCACCCACTCAGTGGTCGTCAGGACCAGCACTGAAGACGACCCTACCACCCACTCAGTGGTCGTCAGGACCAGCACTGAGGACGACCCTCCCACCCACTCAGTGGTCGTCAGGACCAGCACTGAAGACGACCCTACCACCCACTCAGTGGTCGTTAGGACCAGCACTGAGCACGACCCTCCCACCCACTCAGTGGTCGTTAGGACCAGCACTGAAGACGACCCTCCCACCCACTCAGTGGTCGTTAGGACCAGCACTGAAGACGACCCTCCCACCCACTCAGTGGTCGTTAGGACCAGCACTGAAGACGACCCTCCCACCCACTCAGGGTCGTCAGGACCAGCACTGAGCACGACCCTCCCACCCACTCAGTGGTCGTTAGGACCAGCACTGAAGACGACTCCACCCCCATCACTCAAGGCACAGTAGTCCCCTCCTCTGTTCATCACCCACAACCTCAAACACCATGCCAGCAGTGAAACCCTGGCAGGGGACACACACCAGCCACACGTGCAACCCTGGCACGGGACGCATACCAGCCACACGTGAAACCCTGGCACGGGACGCATACCAGCCACACGTGCAACCCTGGCACGGGACGCATACCAGCCACACGTGCAACCCTGGCACGGGACGCATACCAGCCACACGTGCAACCCTGGCAGGGGACACACACCAGCCACACGTGCAACAACAAAGTCCCTTCAGACACCTTGCTGGTCTGTTGATGATCAGCCACTCACAGAGGCGTTGATGGTCTTACAAAGGCCCATTGATGACGACCATACAAGGGTTGATGTGCTGATCTTATACATGAAAATGAGGGATGATTTCTGGATGAGTTCAGACTCTGGCCTTGGTAAGGGACATTAGACCTGTTGAAATGTTGTCCGACCTTAAGTACAGGTGTGTTTTGCGTCGCCTGGGATGTTCAGCATACGCGTCATCACCTCACGTCACTTGTGGTCATTCAAAGTAAGGATTGTTTTGTTTGTTGTCAAAGAGATTTGATATTCTAAATTCTAGCATTAGTAGCAGACTGGGCCCGACTCCGCGATCTCACGGACAGCTGCCACACCCTCCCTCACCACCACCACCACCTCAACCTTTCCACCCTGGCTACCACACCTTCCCTCACCATTTACCACGTCCTCCCTCCCTAGCCACCACAACCTCCCTCACCACCACCAACACCACCACTCTTTCCCTCTGCGGCTACTACACCATCTCTCACCACCACCACCACCACTCCTTCCTTCCCTGGCCACCACACCCTGAACGGCGGAATGGCATTGTTCAGTGGTGCCAATCACTCATCAACGCAATATTCCCTTTCCATACCTTCCATCATGCCAGCACAAAGTCCCCAATCAACAATAGAATATCTCCCATAAATGTATCGCCGTAGAGGTCAACAATTTCTACCCTGCCAAGGAAATGGATGAATTATTGGCAGATGTGCATTGGGGCCATTATCGAGTGACGAACAACTTTCTCATGGTAACTACAACTACGTAAGGGGGTTACTTGTCGTGCGTCTGGCATCTTCCTCTGCGAGTGCCCGGACAGACAGACGGACAGACAGACAGACAGGATCATCATCATATGGATTAACTACTGCAAATGTGTCACTATGTGTCCCCCATGTTAGGAGGGAGGAGAGGAGGCGCATCCTCATACGTCATAAATCAGCGAGACACCGTCATTACTACGTCATCAATCGTCTGCCGGGAGGAGGGAAGGGGGGGGGGGAACAGGGGCGACACCCCCCCCCCCCCCCCAAAGAGCGGAAGATGAGGTTGGTCGGTCGACGGGGTTCAGGGCTGACCCCCCCCCCCACCCCCCCCCACCCCAAGTGAGTCACTGACCATTATGGCAATTACGAGCGGTGCTTCAGAGCCCACTATGGCAATTATGGCGACACTGGCAGATGTCATAGTGGAGGTGGGGGATGGTGGTGGGGGGGGGGAGGGTTGTGTGGTGACGTCACCACTCGGGGCTATCGACAGCCATAAATATGGTTTACGACTCCTTGTTACGTTACGGGTGTGTAACGGCCTCGGTAATTGGCGAAGTTGGTGGTGTCGTTACGACCCCCAGGCTGGGCTGGAGGTCAGCTGGCGCTGCCACTAATTTCCCTGACCTGAACAGTTCTATTGATCATGAGGGAAATCCAATATTAAGGGAGGAAGAAGAAAAAAAAGAGGAAAGAAAAATGCAATTTTTTTTCCTTTGGTAATAATATTGGGTAAAGTTTGACCGCAACGTGTTTATCAACAAGGCAATGAAGGAAGAAAGAAACGAAGGAAGAGGAAGGAAAAAGACATTTCCCCACTGACACACTGTATCATTGAAGAAGTCGCAACACAAACACACATTAACATACACACACACAAACACACATTAACATACACACACACAAACACACGTTAACATACACACACACACAAACACACGTTAACATACACACACACACAAACACACGTTAACATACACACACACACAAACACACGTTAACATACACACACACACAAACACACATTAAAATACACACAAACACACGTTAACATACACACACACACACAAACACACATTAACATACACACACACACACAAACACACGTTAACATACACACAAACACACAAACACACGTTAACATACACACAAACACACAAACACACGTTAACATACACACAAACACACAAACACACGTTAACATACACACAAACACACGTTAACATACACACACACACAAACACACATTAAAATACACACAAACACACGTTAACATACACACACACACACAAACACACATTAACATACACACACACACACAAACACACGTTAACATACACACAAACACACAAACACACGTTAACATACACACAAACACACAAACACACGTTAACATACACACAAACACACAAACACACGTTAACATACACACACACACACACAAACACACGTTAACATACACACACAGGTTGTTTATAAATGTTTATGACACCTTGCTCATACAGGTTCACGGCGACTGGTCCATAGATGCTAATGGCAATTCATCGATGAATTCTGAGAACCGGAAAATGCGCACAAAACGTCTACTAATCCTGGCGACATCAACAATGATGATGATAATGATGATAATGATGATGATAATGATGATGATAATGATGATGATAATGATGATAATGATCATGATAATGATGATAATGATGATTGTGATGACGGTCTGTGAGGCTGTGGAAAGTTCGTAACGCTCACGAGGATGTGTTACACTGGTGACAACTTGTGACGCTGATGATAGTTTGTAACACCGGTTATGGTTGGTGTTATCACTGATGACACCGTGTGACATTGATGATGACCACCACTGGCCATGATGACTTCTGGCATTGATGAAGGGCTGTAACATGGATGGCAGTCTCCGCAATGATGACTCCTTGTCATATGGATGAATTGATGAATATATATGTGACGATGTATGGTAGGGATGACCAAGGACCACTGGACTGTGTGTGAGAACCCTAGAATTAAGCTTGGGTTCAGTTGAGACACATGACACGGGAGTCATTTGAACCCTAGATGGTTCACATCTGACTGTTGGGAGCTCAGATGCGTCTTCATAAGGTTCGTTTCAGCCACAGAAAGTTCAAAATTGGATAGATGAGGGTTTACATCGATCCAGGTGAAGCTGAAAATGAACCCCTCACGGTTCAGCGTGACCTGAGAGGGTTCCAGTAAAGCCATGCAAGGTTCAGTGAACTCTACATGGGTTCATCTGACCGCTGAGGGGGTTTCCATAGCACTGGGGTTTGTATCCCTTAACGATAGAGGGGTTCACGTGAACATGTTCCGCGGTGTAACGCCGGGTTCGGATCACTCACTGAGGTTTCACATGGTCCATGAAACCTCCCTGAGATAGATTCGATCTAGAGGGGTTCCGTAAACGACACATCGGTAAAGAAAGATTTGAATCCACAAAGAAGGGTTCAGGTCGTCAAGGGAAAGGGGTCCAGTTCAGTATAGGAGAGGCAGTCAATCACTTATGAAAAGCTCAAATCTTTTTAAGGAAAGGTTCAAATTGATAATGGAACGTTCGGATCGGGAATGAAAAGTTCCAGTCGTCAAGCAAAAGGTTTAAATCTGTAGAAAAGACTTTAAATCTTTAGCAAAAGTTCAAATAAGACTTGAGGGTTAAAGGTATCATGGCGGCCCTCCACCTCCCCCAGAGAAGAACCACAGGCGCCCCCCCCCCCCCCAGACTCGTATATCCTGACCCCCCCCCCCTTACATTAGGTCAGTTTATCAAATATCTAATTTGTTCTTGACCTGGTGGTCATTACAGTGATACCAACCCACACTTCACGCCACACCTCTCACTGACACTGATACCAACTCTTACCCCGGCGACACACCTCTAATTTCCACTCGTAAAAACACGCCTTTGATGCAGCGAGGTGTCGCGCTCCTCCCGAGGGAGGGGAGACGGCGATTTCTGCAAAGCATGCGATTTGTCCAGGGTTGGCAACACTATTGTTATCTTAATGTATACCCAGGAAAATTTATATGACAAAGTTCAATAACTTCGTCCTAACAATAGCTATCCAACACACTGTTGTTTTATGAATGAATCCAGGCAATGAATAGCTAGAAAATTCTGTTATCTCTAGTAACTGATATCACAAAGAGGAGAGGTAGCCATTTAGTGAACTTAGAATGATATCTAGTTCTACAATCTTGCTAGTAATAAAGGCATACTTGTTATCTGTGCAAGACTTTCTCTTATCACCTTTGAGAAGAAAGTCTTATGTACACATCAGGTGTTATCTTTTCCATCTATCCTATAAGTAGATACCATTATCTGTTCCGGTTTCAAGTATACGAGATGGAAAGGCAAGCATTAAATTCCTTTCAGAGGCAAATTACTTTTAACATAGACGAATGACCTTACAATCATAGTCTTTCTATATTCAGTTAATGCTAAGGTCGACTGCTTATTAATCTGCCAAGATGTCATTCGTCAAAATCCATTTATCATATCAAGGATATCACAAAACAGACTCATTTCCCATAAAAAATACAGTAGATATATTATAGAATTAGATGATATCTTGCTATCAGTGATTTCCCAATAGATATGTTATCTTGAAATAAATCATATCGTAAGATATTTGAAAAAATATGCTATCTTATCAACAGGCGATCATATACATCCCTTTTTATGTACATCAAAATCCTCGAGATATCAAGTCCACACAGAGGTCTGGCCTATCTATACCCGGATGCAGATTACGATAACGATTTATGATGGTTATCCTGTGACGGTGATAGCACGTTGGGGTGGGGGGGGGGGCGATATGATGGTCAAAACAAAGTCTAAAACTGCATTCAAAATGTAAAACTGCATTCAAAATCTAAAACTGCATTCAAAATCTAAAAAATCTAGAATTGCATTCAAAATCTAAAACTGCTTTCAAAATCTAAAACTGCATTCAAAATCTAAAACTGCATTCGAAATTTAAAAGTACATTCAAAATCTAAAACTGCATTCAAAATCTAAAACTACATTCCAAATCTAAAACTACATTCAAAATCTAAAACTGCATTCAAAATCTTCAATAAATGTCTCGCTTTCTGATATCTTACAAATGGTTCGAGATAGCCGTTCGTCAAGATAGCCGTTATTTTAGGATATTTCTAGAGATTCATAGTTAGATATCTATAAGATTTTTGAAGACCATAGAGAGATTTTGGTCAAGTTATTGTCTCTTCGTTTGTGACTCTCTCTCTCTCTCTCTCTCTCTCTCTCTCTCTCTCTCTCTCTCTCTCTCTCTCTCTCTCTCGGTGAGGTAAACTAGGAAAGAACGAACGAAACGATCTATCAATGAACGAAGAAAATGTGAATCTCTCTCCATATCCACATGAAGTAACACAACTGTGTTCCTCATCCAGAAGTTTAGAGCGGTGTTCCTCATGCAGGAGGAGTATGCAGTCGTGTTCCTTATCTAAGGCAAGTCTGTAACAGTGTAACCCATGAAGGGCAAGTCTGCAACAGCTTTCCAACAGCCAGGAGACTTTTGTAACAGCCTCTCACAGCCGGGAGACTTCTGTAACAGCCCTTCAACAGCCCGAAGAAGTCTGTAACAACAGTGTGGGATGACGGCAGCGAACATCATAGCTGTATGAGGGAGGGTGGAGGGGGGAATAGTGTGGAGCCCCGGTGTCGGGGTCATAAACATGCCAGGCTGCCAGTTAACATAACTACAGCCACGAAGTCATGGTGGCCAGCCACGGCCATGGCCTTCCTACGGTAGGAGCTGGTGGTATCCATGCCTTCATGGTTGGCCTCCCTGTGGCCAGTTAATGGTATGGTAGGAGGAGGTAGTACCATGATTTTATGGCTGGGCTCTTACGGCCGCCAGCTACGGCCATGGCCTTCTCCATGGTGAGGAACCCATGCCATGGCGCTACGTTTGTGGCCATGCAACCCAGCAGCAGCCACCACCACCCTCCTCCCTCCTCCATGCTCTCCTCACCATGATGATCTGAAAACTGTAAAATCTGTTTGAGTTAGTCCTTGGGCTGAGGGAGGAGGAGGAGGAGGAGGAGATTATAGATCTTTATTTTACGCGGCGGAGCGTCGAGAGCAATCTTTTATGGCGCAATTCATCTTCTTTTGCATATGTGTCTTTGGCTTGGCTGCTGCTGCCAGGCCAAGCGAGGGAGGAGGAGGTGGTGGTGGGGGCGGGCGGCGGCGACCGAACCACCCACCCTCCAACCCCTCCCCAGGTTCTGCCCTTCTCGCAGAAACTGTGTTCATCACCGAGCATTGTGCGGCTAAAGGAATGGCCTCAATAAATTACCAGAGATAAAGGAACGCTATGAACCTGGCTGGGTGGAGGGGGTAGAGAGAGAGAGAGAGAGAGAGAGAGAGAGACCTCCCTCACCCTCCCGCCCTGGCTCAGGAAATATTATTCTTTGCCGAGTCTCTTCCTCTTTTTTTTCCCCCCTTTGTTAAGTTTACCGAGCGCCACAATGCCCGCTTTTGTTTGCCTCTGACAACAATGATGATGGAGCAAACATAGATTTTATATATTGGTTTGATATAAAACAGTTCAAGACTGTTAAGGAGGGGCGGGCTGGGGCTGCCGGAGGAAGCCTGCGACCGCCAAGGCTTTACACAGCTTGTCTAGCAGTTCATACAGACCAGTCGTGGATATAGACGCGGCCCAACTCATCTCTCTCCTCCCTCCCTCCCTCTCTCTCTATGGGGGAGGAGGCATGAGCGGGAGAGAGAGAGGGAGTGGGGGGGGGGGAAGAGGGATTGAGGTTGCACGTGTGTGCAATTAATTACTAATTTGTAATGATTCATTTGTGCTCTACGAGGCCCCCTTCTCTTGAACATACTCTACTGATAGATTGCTTTTCAAAGGTCTGTATGATGTCTGCATTGACCATGCCCTTTTCAATGTGTTCCATTCATCCAAAACTCTTACGCTATACAATGTTCTTCTCTACAATTTCCTTCAGAAATGTTCCAGCTGAATTTCATGTTATGTCCTCCGGTTATTCTATTTCTACATCTCCAGACGAACTCTTCGCTATCTACGTCATCAAACAGAATTCAAAAACTTAAAAGATTCTGGTCAAGATTGTGGTGTAATGGTTAGCGTTCGTGGCAATGATGCGTTCACGGGCCGCCCAGGGTCGAGTGTATAGGTTCGAATCCTGGTTGCGGCAGTCGGTCCACAGTCGACCCAGATGTTCAGCCATCCCTAGGATTTGGTCGAGGAAATGGGTGCCTGGCTCAGGCTAGGGTATAAATAAACCCTTCTCTCCTCCATGATGGGCAAATCAAAGTCCTCTAGCCCTTCCCTGCAACACATCTCTCTTAATTCTAGACCCATCTTTGTTGGCCTCCTCTGGACCATATCTATTACCACTCAGTGGTTCTTTAAGTGAGGTGACCAAATCTGAGAAGCATATTCTAATTTTTGTCTAATGTAAGATGTGATAAGCTAAGTGAATATTTCGTTGACCATTTATGTTATCTGAGATGGCTCGGGCAACTGAAGCCTTACCAAGGCCAACTCATTAACATATACATACATACATACTTTAGCCTGAGCCAGGTACCCATTCTATCGACCAACCCTTAGGAGATGAACAGCTGGATTGACAATGGACCGACTGCTGCAACCAAGATTCGAACCTATACACTCGACCTTGGGAGGCTCGTGAATGCGTCGCGGTCAGGAACGCTAACCGCTACACCACGGAGGTCGGGGCTTGTATACTGTTCTGATATTTCCCGGCAGACAGTTTGTCTCCTTCGCTATTCTCCTGATGTGGGAATCTGGAGGTAGATTGGGTATTGGCGTCCACTCCTGAGCCCCTCTCATACACAGGACCTGCAGCTTATCACTAGCAAGACAATAATAACCATATCAAGATCTTCTTTCACTATGTTCTATCCTCATAACTTTAGATTTGCCTAGGTTGAATTTCGTCAACCATGTCATCAGACCGACTTTGGAGTCTGTCTAGGTCCCCTTGTAAGCTGATGCAATCCTCGCCTCGTCGCTTTTCACTCCCCTCATGACCTCGGCATCACACGTACAGTCAAAGACAATCTATCTAAGGAGCCTCTCCCCCTTATCCCAGTATGGTGACCCAGAATCTTCATCAGCCTCCCTTACGGTACAACGTCAAATGCTTTCTAGCGGTCGAGATACAGGCAATCCGCCCAGCCTTCCTATTTTTTGTCCAGAACAAAGCTCACTCTCTCGTAGAATTCTGATGTTTGCTATGTAATTCCTCCTCTTCCTTGACACCAAGCAGGAAGTGATCCTTTTGTTTTCTGGTTATCTATTCCAGTGCCACACATCTCACACTCGCCAGGTAGATCCAACTGCAGTTCACCACCTCTTCCTAATCTCTTTTCGTAAAGAATGGCATGGCATTTGCCCTTCTTTCCCCTCCCTCTGAACTTTCCCTTTCGCCAGCAACATTTTGAACTGTATTTCAAGTGTTTTTTTACGAGCGTATCTGCAGACGTCCTCAGAACATATGGGTCAAGAGCCTTCAGTGACCTGATAATGTCTTATTTTAATTGCCTCAGTGCTTTCTGGGGCTGCCCTCCCACCCCATCCCATGGGTCAACGATGGGACTACACAAGTGTCGTCTGCCGCTGTGTGTGTGTGTGTGTGTGAGAGAGAGAGAGAGAGAGAGAGAGAGAGAGAGAGAGAGAGAGAGAGAGAGAGAGAGAGAGAGAGAGAGAGAGAGAGAGAGGGGGGTGCAGACGTATGAGTGACACTCACTGATATGGTAGAATGGTAGTGAGGCAAGAGAATGAGGGGAATGAGCGGGCGGTATCGTAAGAAAGTGTTAATGGCAAGAAAGCCAGGGAGAGAGAGATAGAAGGGAGAGTGTGGGAGTGTGAGAAGGGCAAGTGGAAGAGGGAGAGAGAAGAAGTTAGGAGATAAGGAAAGAAATCATCAGGGAAGAGTCCAGTTATGGAGTGAGGGTGACAGTGATGCCAGAACCGTGGGTGAAGACGGCCTCGAGCTGGGGTGATAAGTGTTGCCAGAACCCTGGGAGAAGACGACCCCGAGCTGGGGTGATAAGTGTTACCATAACCTCGAGTGAAGAGGAGTCAGTATTGCCAAAAGTCCGGTCATTACTGGAACCAGACATGGGGCACAGCGGATGCCACATGACCCCACAACCCGACCCTCGACCTCTGACCAGTGATCCTCCCCCAGCCCATAAGGGCCTTCAGGAGGGGGACATGACCCTGAAAACTAATGGCAAGTTTCAGAGAATATTTCAGACCGACACGAATGAATTAATGTCTGACAAAAGAGAAGCTTAGAACCTTGACGTCTTAAATTATCTTCCTTGGGAAAGAGTTAACAAATCAAAAAAGAAAAAAAAAAGAGACAAAAAAGGCTAGTGTTTTGATAGATCGTGGTAAAGGTTCTAGTGTTGACCCGACAAACTGGTAATCCAATTACAATCTTCCACTTTGGTCTCCGTTCAAAGGCAGAGCTAAATAACTGAACCCCTCCTCCCTCCCTGCGCAGTACATCAACCCCGACCGCTACACTTTTCCTTCCAGCCACTTCCTGATCCCTCAGCCAACTCAGCCGCCACCATAAAGCTTGTCATGATGACTCGATCAATCAGGAGACTTCAGTGTGTATTCGCACGCAAGACGCGCCTCAACTTTGTGAGGTATTAATCTTGGCTTCGGTGAGGGATTGAGACGAACCGCTCCGCTCGGATCACTACACAAATCACCTCCACCACCTCCTCCTCCCTTGTCACCCATTCCCCTGTCTTAGAACCTCCTCTCTCTCTCTCTCTCTCTCTCTCTCTCTCTCTCTCTCTCTCTCTCTCTCTCTCTCTCTCTCTCTCCCGCTTGCCCATAAGGACATACCCTTTGCTATCTTCCTTTTTTTGGCGGCCCCCTAATCCCTCGCATCCAGGCTCTCCTAACCCCAAGTTACGTCCCTTAGAGACAGATCTTGATCCCCCTTACCTACGAACCTTCACAGCTTCAGACCCTCTGCTTCGACCCTTCCCTCCTTCCCTCGCAGGTGTTTACCCCAGTGACCCAGCTTCTTCGTCTTCCACTCCGAACGCCCATACTCTCTCTCTCTCTCTCTCTCTCTCTCTCTCTCTCTCTCTCTCTCTCTCTCTCTCTCTCTCTCTCTCTCTCTCTCTCTCTCTCCAAACTCTACACAGACGAAACTCTTCTCACCCCAAACTTTCCCTCCTTAAAACTACCCTTGTCCGAATCTTTGCTTATCTGAGACCATCCTCCTCAGGCCAGACTTCTCTCGTCTCAGTCTTCCCTTTTGCCTCGCCCTTCCTCCTCCCCTTGTCCTCAACTTCTTTTCACCAAGACCCATTTTGACCCAGAGATTATCCTTCGCATCAGGATCCTCCCCTACAAAATAGGGACGTTAAGAATGAGGGAGAAAAATTCATATCTTCGCTCTTCATAATACAGAACAGCGCAACATGCAAATCATCTATCTGCTTGAAAGGAATGTGCGGATGGAGTTGTAGATTAAGCCAGATTGTAAACACATACTTGCAGGTTGTGGATGTTATGGAATACGAAGCTTTGTGAGGGTCGTCTGGTACGGGATGCTGTCCATATCGCTGGGCCACAAGACACAGGAAGCTACTGTGTTAAGATCTTGAAGGAATTTCTCCTCCTCTATTTTTATTGTTTTGTGTACATGACTTAAGGTACGTCACAGGTGAGAGACTGGGAGATGAGGGCTACTGGCATCTTGGCAGTGTCCACTGACTGACGACATTCACAGAGACAAGGGAGTATAAGCCATGGGGGATGAGTCTCTCCGGAAGATACAATCACAGAGAGAGAGACAGAGAGACTCTCTCACTAAGCCCTCACAAGCTTTCATTACATTACCTGACGAAGACCCGGGAATATCCCATCTCCGCCACTATGATAATCAAGGCACGATTGTCGAGTCAAATGTAAGGTTCAGTCATAATGGCACTCTCTCTCTCTCTCTCTCTCTCTCTCTCTCTCTCTCTCTCTCTCTCTCTCTCTCTCTCTCTCTCTCTCTCTTTCTCTCTCTCTCCACCAGCCCAGCAGGAGGTCTTGTGGAATTGGTTGAATTACATTAAATATTAGGGGCGTATGATCACCGCCTCATTATTTCCCCGAGGAGGTTAAAAATTTTTGACCTTCTTAATAGGTGCCATTACTTTTGGGGAGCTTGGGGGGAAGAGGAGGCGGGGAGGATATAAGGCGTTGGTGGGAGATAAGGAGGAGGAGGAGGAGGTGGGGAGTGGGTCTGTTCTACGTACTGTCGAGGGGGGGGGGGGGGGAAGCTGGGTGGAAGAGCTCTGCCGCAGAACTATAAGCCGACTTGATGGGGTTCTGCTCGAAGACATGAGCCGGGTTATGGGATCTTTTGGGGAGTTCAGCCCATTCTAATGGCGGTTTCATGGAATCTAACGCAAACTACAAGGGTTTCTGTTGAAGATATTAAGGGTTCTCTTGAAGATCTGTCCTGAACCAAGGTTTCTATTGGATATCCGCATTGGCTTTGAAGGCTTTGCTTGAGATTTCCTTTTTTATGGGATCAAGAGTGTTTATTGGAGGTTCCGGTCGTCTTAAGAGCCCTGGCTGAAGACTGAAGCCGAGGTTTAAGCGATCTGTCAGAATTCTGTGCACTTATCGACCGCTGAACATCTGCCAGTGCTCTGAACCAGGAGGTAAGACTTCGTCCTCTCGTAGAAACCAAGCAGGAGGGTCTGTACTGAGCCGTGAAACCGAAAGGAAGCGTTGGTCCGTGCACCCAGCTCCTCTGTGAGGGATAGGATGCTCCCGCTCCTCTGTGGGCGCTAGGAATGCTTCCCCGCTCCTCTGTGGGTACTAGGAATGCTTCCCCGCTCCTCTGTGGGTGCTAGGAATGCTTCCCCGCTCCTCTGTGAGTGCTAGGAATGCTTCCCCGCTCCTCTGTGGGTGCTAGGAATTCTCCCAGCTCCTCTGTGAGTGCTAGGAATTCTCCCAGCTCCTCTGTGGGTGCTAGGAATGTTTCCCCGCTCCTCTGTGAGTGCTAGAAATGCTCCCCGCTCCTCTGTGAGTGCTAGGAATGCTCCCCGCTCCTCTGTGAGTGCTAGGAATTCTCCCCGCTCCTCTGTGGGTGCTAGGAATGTTTCCCCGCTCCTCTGTGAGTGCTAGGAATTCTCCCCGCTCCTCTGTGGGTGCTAGGAATTCTCCCCGCTCCTCTGTGAGTGCTAGGAATGCTTCCCCGCTCCTCTGTGAGTGCTAGGAATGCTTCCCCGCTCCTCTGTGAGTGCTAGGAATTCTCCCCGCTCCTCTGTGAGTGCTAGGAATTCTCCCCGCTCCTCTGTGAGTGCTAGGAATGCTTCCCCGCTCCTCTGTGGGTGCTAGGAATAATTCCTGCTCCTCGCTGAGTGCTTGAAAGCACTCAAGATAATTCTAAGATTTGATTCATCATGACACGACTGAGCTAGGCTGCTGGCATTCAGTAAGACGTGCATGTATAAGATCCTCCCTCAGTAAGTATCTTTACTGAACGAAAAAGATACCATTAAACATCAGTAACTATATCTATTTGACGAAAAGATATCACTGACCTACAATAGCTATCTTTTGACTACGAAAACGTACCCTTAGCCGGCAATAGCTATCTTTAGATAACGAAAAGATACCATTGACCATCAATCGTTGTCTATACTCATGGAAAAAGATACCCTTACCCATAAATAGATATCACTGAGCGAAAAGAGACCACTGACCATTTACAACTATCTTTATACATCGAAAAGATACTGTAAACATGAATAACCATCTTCACTCAACGAAAAGATACTATTAACAATAACGAATGTTTGCTCAACGAAACGATATCATTAACTGCTATTATCTATCTTTATTCACCGTAAAGATACAGCTATGCATCAGCGATTACCTCTAACCAACGAAAAGGTAATTTTGATCATCAAAACTATCTTTGTTTATCAAAAAAATACCATTAAGAGTCAGCAATTTATCACCATATTCAACAGACGAATACTTAAATATCATTTCTTATTTTCAGTCATCGAAAAGATACCTTTATCTATCTTTAGTCATCGAAAAGATACCTTTAACTACCTTCAGTCATCGCAAAAGACACCAGGACCCATATCTAACATTGTTTATTAATCGGAAATATACGGTCATCAGTCAGAAACTATCTCAATCCATAGAATATATACGATTAACCAACAGAAACTATCTTAATCCATAGAAAACGCACGATTATCTATCAAAAACTATCTTTAGCCATAGAAAACGCACGATTATCTATCAAAAACTATCTTTAGCCATAGAAAACGCACGATTATCTATCAGAAACTATCTTTGGCCATAGAAAACGCACGATTATCCATCAGAAACTATCTTTAGCCATAGAAAACGTACGGTCATCTATCAGAAACTATCTTTATCCATAGAAAACGTACGATTATCCACCAGAAACTATCTTTATCCATAGAAAACGCACGATTCTCTATCAGAAACTATCATCATCCATAGAAAACGAACGATTATCCATAAGAAACTATCTTTATCCATAGAAAACGCACGATTATCTATCAGAAACTATCATTATCCATAGAAAACGCACGATTATCCATCAGAAACTATCTTTATCCATCGGAAAGATACCATCAACATGCGTCACGTCCTTATAACTGATAACGGTAATGTAATACTGAAGCTTTTAACGAGTTCTTAAACACAATCAGAAGTGTTCGATGTTAAGATTAACATTTACAGCTGTGGTTAGATATTTCAACTTCATTAACATCTGGTGCTTTGTATGTCAGTGAATACATAATATTCTGTATCATGCCTGATGTTAATATCAACTTGAAGTTCATGAAACATCTTGAGACATGTTCTTCCAAATTCACAAGACAAAGAGATCATTTTCCAGTGTGGAATGAGATCTGGCGCCTGCGCAGGGCGGGAGGATCTCGACCTCTGTTTGCGCATCTTCGAGGCAGGAAGACGGCGATTTCTTGGAGAATTTCGTCCCTGAATATGTAATCTAACCCCAAGAAAGGAATTTATAAATCGTCCCCCATAAGTACACATGAGATCCAGCCAACACCAGAGGATCGGGAGCTCAAAGTCTGGTTGACACTAATGGTATTCTGATGCACAGAAAAGACAAAGATATAAAAAGCACTGTGTCGTACAGGGTTGAACTAGTCTCCGACATTTTACCGTCAAGTATTGAGAAAATAAACAAGAAAATATAAACTCTCAGATAACTATAAACTCCCGAATGAATATACGACCAAACAGACGAACATCAAAACGAGGAGACGAACCTCCCTCCTCCCCTCCCCGTGTCTCTCGCCGACACGCCTTTCACCAGACATGAACTCCGACACTTCGTCAAAATCAAGACAAGCATTTGAAGCCGCCATTACGGGAATCAAAGGGGATCAGAGCCTCTCCAGGACGTCACACGAGCCTCTAACCATTAGCGGAGAATTATGGTGTAATTCAAGTGTGCTCCGCTATAGAAAGCTCTGACTGGGTCCGCCTTGATGAACTGACGGAGCACAAGAGACGCCCAGCTCTCGCTGCCACTTGGCACTGGCACTTGGTAGGATCGGTAATGGGCCCCCTGGCACTTGTGGGCCTCAGGGCGCCAGAGGGGAGGAGTGGAGGCCTTCACGGTGCCACTCGGAGGGCGGGAGGGGACCTCAAGCCCTCGAGGGGAACTCCAGCACTGGGATCAAAGAGAAGGAACAGCTGAGCGGGTCACTGGCTGCTGAGAGACAGCTGTGTGTGTGTGTGTGTGTGTGTGTGTGTGTGTGTGTGTGTGTGTGTGTGTGTGTGCGTGTGTGTGTGTGTGTGTGTGTGCGTGTGTGTAGAAGAATCCAGATTGGAACGTAGATACAGACACGTCCTCTCCAATCCTCTAAAACGGAATCTCTGAAAAGAGAGTCAGGGTCACCTGCTTTGGACTGTATGTTTCCCAGGATGATGATGATGATGATGATGACACAATGATGACTGCAGCACCAGTGACTGGTGAGTGGCGACGACTGACTGGCGAAGACTGACTGGCTCGGAGGGAGACTGGAGTGTGTAGGGATTAAGCAGCTTTGAATATCTGTCACTGACCCCATAAGATGTTTGAATAAGTTATGACCCCCATTAAAGAATCAGTCTCTTTTACGAGTGCAATATGAAGGAGCGACTTGGATGTGTACATACACTGGAGAGAGAAGGAGTTAAGGAGTGAGAAATTTAGATTTATTGGAAAACGACGCAGTTAGCATGGGCTAAAAAAGGTATTTCTTGTGTCGCAACCGTGGGAGAATAATGGATTGACTCGTCCCTCTCTCTCGTTTTGACAGCGGCACAAAAGCCGACGTCCTCGAGTCCACCAGATCACAGTGGGGTGCTCATAGCTTGTGCAAACACCCGCCTGAATTATCCCCCTCCCCCTCCACACACACACCCTCACCCTCTGCCACATCCACACACCACCCCTCCTCCTCTCTCTCTCTCCCCCCACAGCCAGGGATGGTGTGAGTAGCCTCGGACCTCTTTATCAGGTTGTTGAAGATGAAGAATGCCCATCAGCTCCCCAACTCGGACTGGACAGCAGCCACTAACCAGCCGACCAAACCGAGACGGGTGTCACACCGTCTCCTCCTCCTCCTCCTCCTCACTCACTCCCCCCATCCTCTGGCCCCTTCTCCCCCACACCAGCCTGGTGTTGCAAGTGTGTGTGTGTGGGGGGGGGGGGGGGCGCTGGAGGGGGTCCGTGGAATGTGTGTGGGGTGCAGGAGGGGAATGGAGGATGTGTAGGGAACAGGAGGGTGTGTGTGTTTGGGCAGTAGGAGGTATGCACTGGACGTGTGAAGAGCAAGACGGTTGGAGGGGAGTTGCGCAGGGTGTATGGGGAGCAGAAGGGGTGTGTGGGATGCAGGGAGGGTGTGTAGGATGTGGGAGGGTGTGATAGATGAGGGAGGGCGTGTGAGGATGAATACATGGTAAGAACAGATATCAGGACACCTGATGGTTCATGAGGAAGTTCCATACCTGGGGGGACAGTAGAAGTGTCCTGAGGTCATAATCATATGCAAGGTAAAGACAGGATAATAAAGTAGGAGGCACCGCCCTACCCCACCGCTCCTTCCGGCTCAACAACCATGAGTAAGAAAGATGAGAAGGAACGTTATGTAGTACGGAGAAGTATACTGCCGTGGAAATTCTATATGAAAGCGTGAACGGGAAACGTTTTCTATTCTTACTACCGTTGGGGTCTGGGAGGAGGAGGTATAAACTGAGACAAGTTCAAAAGAGAGTTAAGTTTGACTGTGAATTGTCTGTTCTTCCGTCTTGTAACTGGTGTATTTACTGATAACAGTTGCCGCTGAAGTATAACCTTGATTTAAACATATTGATAACCTTGACACTGAAAGCGTCTGATGGTAATTCATTCCAGTGCTCCAATATCTACACGTTTTGACCACTTTTCGATGGCATTCCCTTCCTTCTAATCTCACACCATTGTCTCTGATAGTCGAGTCTCTATCAATTATGAGAAAAAATTCATAAGTTGCGTCTTTGAGATGATTTAGTATTTTGAAAACTTCAGTTATATCTCCTCGGAGGCAGTGACGTTTTCGAACGAATAATCGTAGATTATTTTCTAGAGTAGATGTAAGGCCAGTAGGACGGTAGTTCGAACTGTAATTTCTATATCCTTTCTTATATTTGATAACTGGTGTGTCATTAGCAAACCTCCAGTCACACGGCAATCTTCAGGTGGAATATTTTGGGTGATCGGGAATGCTACCTGCCACCTTACGTCTTTCAGCAATCTGGGAAAGATAGGGTTAGGTCTGGGTGGCATAGCTGGGTTTATGCTTTCTAAATAAACACTCCATAGCTTTCTAGCTTCTAAACACTTAAGTACCTCATGGATTTGAACCTTTGTAGATGTTCAGGTACCTCATGGCTTTGAATATTCAGTATTTCTTATTCCTCATCTCTCGTTCTTGACATACGTGTTATGTGTTTGCGGTATACTTGAGGGATTTTCGACAGTAAACGCTGAATCGAAAAATTTATTTAGTGTGGAAAGCATTCTCTGATTGTCATTTGTTTAGTTCAGATGCCACTACCGTTATATAATGGACTATAAACATGTTTAGCTTTTTTTTTTTTGTCTTTCTTTTAACGTATTCTTTGGGGTGCTTCCTTATGTTGTGAGATTTTTTTCTCTCTCCCTTACAGATTTTGGTTCTATTCCTACACTCTGTCTGTGATCTTGAATACTTAACATGGTCCTGTGGTGTGTGTTGGTGAGCTGGCGCGTGTGAGTTGAAAGAGGGGCGGTTGAGGTGAGGGAGGGAGTGTGTTGAGTGAGTGAGGAGTGTGCGGGAGTGAAGGAGGAGTGTGCGGGAATGAAGGAGGGGTGTGCGGGAGTGAAGGAGGGGTGTGTGGGGCGACGGAGGAGTATATGGGGTGAGGGAGGAGTGTGTGGGGTGAGGGAGGAGTGTATGGGGCGAGGGAGGAGTGTATGGGGTGAGGGAGGAGTGTGTGGGGGTGAGGACGTGCTATGTGGGGTGAGGCTGAGAATACAGTGGAGGCAGCCACAGCCCTCGGACTGCGCTCAGTACCTCAGTATTTACTGGCCACGCCAGGCGCCCGGCTGTCACCTTCTTCGAGATAACCCGTGTGTGTCCTTACTGTTGGCCTGGAGGGTCACACATGTCACCCTTTGATTGCCACAAGTGTCACATCTGAGTGTTACCAGTGCCAATGTCACCCTGGGAGTTGTAAGTCGGCTCACCCTCGAGTGTCACCAGGGTCGTCCTCAAGTGTCACCCCCCCTTGACTGCCAGGGGTGTCACTCTTGGGGACGGCACTAGGGTCAACCCTTCCCGTTCCTCTGAGTTCTTTATCATCTATTCTCGTTCCTCTTCCTTATGGCTCTTCCTCGTTCGTCTTTCGTTTCTCCTTTCTGTTGTTCATTGTTTACTTTGTCTCTATGTACTTCAGATCTGTTTCTCATCCTTCGCCGCCTCGTTCCTGTTCTTTGAGGTCCTCAAGTCTATGTCTTTGTCGCGTTTTTCTGTCTATTTTTCACATCCTCTTTCTTGTTTTTCGCTCTGGATCTTGATTCTCTTCAGAACAACCGGCACTAAACTTAAAACAGCCGAGACAACATCTGAATCGGCCGGCACCGTACCTAAAAGAACCTGCACCATACCTTAAACAACGGGCGCTACACCTACAACAACCGGTACCATAACCCAGTACAACCGGTACCGTAACCCAGTACAACCGGTACCGTGTCTTACACTCAGAAGCAGCTAGGTTCACGGTTGTTACTCGGGCGGGGGGGGGGGGGGGGGGGGGGATTAATCATATGAGAAATGAAAGGCAAAGGAAACCGTTGTGTAAGAGGCTAACCATAGGTTGTGATCCTGTCTATCTCTCGCAGTCTTTCTCTCTTTTTCACACTATTTTTCACACTCTTGCTTTCTCTGTCCCTTCCTCTTCTTCCTATTCTCTCTATCTCCCTTTCCCCTTCCTACTCCTTCCATTTTCCTCTACTTCTCTCTCTCTCTCTCTCTCTCTCTCTCTCTCTCTCTCTCTCTCTCTCTCTCTCTCTCTCTCCTCTTCTATCATTCCCATCCGTCCTCCTCCTCGCCTCTCTCTCTCTCTCTCTCTCTCTCTCTCTCTCTCTCTCTCTCTCTCTCTCTCTCTCTCTCTCTCCTCTTCTATCATTCCCATCCGTTCTCCTCCTCGCCTCTCTCTCTCTCTCTCTCTCTCTCTCTCTCTCTCTCTCTCTCTCTCTCATTCCACCCTATCTTCCTCCTCCCTCCCTTCCCTCTCCCTCCCTCCACTCTCCACCATTATCAGGCCCGACATGCGACTCCCTTCTCTCTGTTCTTTGGTCAACATTAGCAGGAAAAGGCATCCGCTCCCGTGTTGACCCTGGCTAATTTACGTGTCCAGCTGGCCATTGGGGCTCCAGCTGCCGCTACTATCATTAACAGATAAGCCTGGTGAGTTAGGGGGAGCCATGCCTTTTGTGTTTGGTTCTATTTAAATTACGGTGGTCAATTGTGGCTCTTCTGTCCACTCGTTCGTGATGGTTTAATGCGCGGGGTAATTGCTGTCTGGTTGTGAACCGGAGGGAACAAGGCCAACCTTCATTACCACAAAATGTGTTATCGACGCTGTGTCATAAGACCCTCAAGTGTCCTGAGTGATGACACCCACCGCAGGTTGCAGCTGGGTCCTCCTGAAGCTCCCGTGGTGCATCTCTCTCCTCCAGGAGCGGGAGAGGTGGGCGCTACACTCGTATCTTGCTGCTCTCGTGTAATGTCGAACTTCGACACTCTCTCGCCGACGGCCTTGTCGCCCATCGCAGTAGCAGGAGCGAGGTCATCCCTAAGCGAGACGTGCCGGGAGGTCAGTCTTCAACGGTGCCACACCGCTACACCACCACATAACTACACCGCCACACCCCACAGTGCCACACCACCACATAACTACACCGCCACACCCCCACACTGCCACACCACCACATAACTACACAGCCACACCCCCACACTGCCACACCACCACATAGCTACACCGCCACACCCCCACACCACCACATAACTACACCGCCACACCCCCACAGTGCCACACCACCACATAGCTACACCGCCACACCCCCACACTGCTACACCACCTCAGTACCTTACTACAGCACCACACCACTACACCACACCTCTCCACTGGCACTTATCATTGCTCGTCTCCTTTCCCTGCCTCCCAGATCTCCTCACAACTCAGCCCTCGTCTCAAGGATCACAGTCCTAATCTCTTAACCTAATCCAGCAGCACCTGGTAGGTCTGTCCTCCGAGCCTGGAGGGACTTCTACCACTGTCCGACTCTGGCCTCACTCCTCCAGTTGCTTTAGTCTCTCTTATAACTGCAAAAATACAGCTATATAAGTGATACAGAAATGAACTCATGGGTACTACATACTTATACGTTCTTATTCTACTTGGAGTCAGCTGGATTTGATGATGAAAAGATGATACGAATGATAAGAACATCAAGAACTTGGACAAGGGATAACAAGTCAGCAGTTAAAGACCTTGACAATATTTATCAAACCGATTCATTACTTTTCACCAGCTTGAACTGTTGACCTGGCCGCTTGGAGAACCGTATGATGTAGACAGAAACCACCGACCGAACGTCCCTTGTTCATGGAACGAACTGCAGACACTTGTGATGCTGTCAAAGCTGTTATTACGAGCGCCTGTGAGCCAGTGGGCCTGGTTGAGCATACAGGACCTAAACAGTTACATGTCTCACTGGTCAATGGAGGAAAACATGAACCGAAACTTTGTCAAATTTCTAAGAGTTTTGGGTAAGACGAAGGATTATGTTGGCGACACGAGGATAGCATTATCTTCACCCAAGCACTGGCTTCTGGTGAGGGGTCACGTGGCGAGCCATCTTACAGCCTCTGGAAGTGCGAGAGTTAACAACAGAGTCCGACAGTCTTCGCGGAGGAGGAGGAGGAGGTGCCTGACGGCGCCGCCCCCTCCCCTGCGTCAGTAGGAACAGGAGGGGAGGAGCTTAACTGGATATCCTGCCTCCCGCTCCCCACTCCTGCTGTACCATACCCGCCAGCCCCACACACACAAGCTTCGTGCGGGTATTTTCCCACAATGCAAGGAATCCATTTCCTAGATAGTCTCCTTCCGGGGTGAGTGGGTGTCTAATATCCGAGGCGAATGGTTTTATAGACCATTATGGGCGAGAAGGAGCCGGGGGGAGGAGGAGGAGGAGGAGGGAGGAATTTGAGTCTGGGGTTTCTCGCCGGAGTGAGGTGCATCGCCTGTCTGCCACCAGCACCTTCATCCAGACGAGGTCGTGTCCACGACTATTGCCAGGCGGGCGTCGACGGATATGACTCTTCCACTCACACGTTCCTATCCGTCCCAGCTGCGTAGTGGATGCTCGGCACGCGGGTTCGAGCCCCATCAGGGTGGCGTTACGCCCCCTCTCCTCCTCCTCCTCCTACTCCTCCTACCCTTTCTCCTGAAGATGCTGTGGGTGGCAGATTTTTCTCTGAGTGCCTCATTGTTTGCGTCGTGTGAGGGGTATTGTATCACCTGCTGGGCGGTATGGTATGGTGGACACGTAGCTGTCAAGAGATAGGAATTTTGTTGTCGAAATACCGAGGTTGCTTTCTTGTAAATGTCGATTACAGGGGAGGGCGTGTGTTGGAGATGAGACCATATGCGATCATAAGGAGGATCATGTGTTGGAGATGAGGCCATATGCGGTCATAAGGAGGATCATGTGTTGGAGATTAGACCGAAAGCGATCACAGAGGAGTGCATGTGTTGGAGATGAGGCCATACACGATCACTGGGAGGAGCATGTGTGTTGGAGATAAGATCGAACACGATCACAGAGATGCATGTGTTGGAGATAAGGCAAGAGACGGTCATGGGGAAGTACAAGTGTTGGAGACGACGCCAGAGACGCCATAGGAGAGCGCACCTGCTGGAGATGAGGTCAGGCACGATCATCTAACATAATTTAGTACAAGTAGAATACACGTTGAGGACAGAGCCGTAATGTGCTGTGCTGGAGAGAGCGAGTTGGACGACAGCCTTCTACCAAGACTGAACAACACAGGTGTTTCAAGAAGGTCTGGTCGAGACTTTGAAGCCTGGCAGTCGAACTTCTGATAGACTATAATGACCTGGACATTCCAACCTTTCGTTTTCCTATCTGTCGAAACCCAACTTTCCCAACGTTTTCAACCGAGAAGCAGTCAGGATCAAACTCCATTTTCTCCTCTTAGTTCTCAACCTTAAATATGTTTTCTTTTATCTACTCACAAGGAAGATATCCTCATTTTCGTGTGGTGTTCGATCTGGAGCGCCTTGGAACTCCACAATGTGGTTATCTGATCACACAATCAGGTTCAATGGATGACCCTTTCCTCCCACACCTTGGGCTTACATTATCGTCATCACTCGTCGGACCTCAAGTTATCGTAAAAAAAAAAAAAAAAGAGTCCAAAACATCGAGTTATCGTAAACACAAGACTAAAATATCGCCTCGAACAGCCCCAGTTAACGTAATTGTAAGATTTTGTCAGCGTGTAGACTCGGTGGCTTCAAACCTCCCCACCTTACTTACTCGCAGGCGTTGATAATGACCCGAACCTCTTATTCGGAGCGTCGAGCCTCTGCTTCACTCGGCAGTAATGACCACCTTCTCAGGGGAGCACATTACCTCCCCCCAGCATCACCCAGGATTGTATTAGTTCCTCCGGTAATTGTGCAAATAAACGCTCCGGACCGTGGGTTATCCAGGCGATTTTCTCTAAGCTTAAGGACGACGTCCTGGTGGCCAAGTCTTCGATATCGCATTACAGTGAAGCAACTGCGAAACCGCTTCATCTCAAGGGGTTCAACTGGTTCGTTTTAGAGACAATGACTTCAGCTCCTGCATGTCTTTAAAGGGACGTCAAGACGGCTTGATATCAAATAGAGACGTCTTAACGAGTCTTATGCTTAAGATAACATGACATCATGTGTTCTCACTCTCACCACATCAGAAAAACCAATAAAACTTGACAGCTCACAAGAACTGCTATGACCCTCGCCAATGAGACGGTGCAGTTGACTATGAGGTGGGTTCACTGTAGAGTCATATCTGACTTATTAAATGTGTATCTCACCCTGAATACATACTGTGTATAACTTAATGCATACAGTATAACTATAGATGTCTGCGATGTCTTATTGCGTGGGCAGTCGCGAGAAAATGTTCTAGGACACACCTAAAGCCCCAGAATTTTGCTACAAGCTCGATCGAAGCTGTCTCGGTTTTTCGAGCCACATGATTCCTGGATCACGGTACGCGCCTTGTCGGAGCTGTACCGAACCATCCGCCACTGCTTTGCGAGACAAAGGACGCTTAAGTTCCGGTCGACACCTGTTCGAAGTTACTCCGAGGCCTCTCTCTCGGCTTGGCGAAACAGAGGGGTCGAAACAGTTTCGACCAGGCGTGTTCCAGGATTTTTGACCGTAGATTTGCCCAACATGAGAGACTGAACGAAGCTTGATTATGAGGATATTTGAAAATATATATATCACACGGGTAAACTGTCTCATAACTGTGTTACGATTTTCAGTGATCGAAATTTGTAGATTTAACTCATGGTCTTGATACAATTTGGCAAAAATGATCTTTGACCAAGGTACAAAGGAGAGGTTTGAGACATTGGACATCACCATAACAAACTACCTATAGAGAGCAACCAGTCTTAAGAAAACGAGAGGGAATGAACCTGTTGATTTAGAAAACAGGCTTTAGTTCGACGTCGCAAAGAAATCGGGAACCAGAGAGAAACTAACCACTAAAGAAAATGTTTTTGGTTTATAACAAAACAGTTTCGGTTATGGCGCTCGAACCCTCTGAAACATCTTTTTCAATACACATTTTGTTGTCGACCGATATTATCGGCCTGTGCAAGATGGTCATGGATAACTCCGGCGAAAGAATAGAAAAACAGAGCCAAGTGTGAGGCAGAGGCGAGTGTGTGTGAGGTGGGGAAATGGAGGGAGAGTTGGAGGGGTCCAGGGAACGGTTCAACCTTCGGAGAGAACCTTCCACATCGTTATGAACCACCATGTCTCCCCATTTACCCCCATTGCTTACCCTCTCATAAGTCCCTATTTCTCCTCCCCATTCAAGAGAGCAGGGGCGAACCTCTCCTCCTTTGAGTCTGTGAGTGTGAGTTAAGGCTGAGCGAGTGTGGGAAGTGGGGAGCCAAGCGTTCATCGTAAGAACAGGTGATGCCAAAATAAGGTCAAGGAATGACTGAGTAAAGGGAAGGCTAGGGTGCACCCCTAAGGGAAGGCTAGGGTGCACCCCTAAGGGAAGGCTAGGGTGCACCCCTAAGGGTATATAGCGTCAAGGAAATAGTTAAGGGATGATGGTGAAGGAAGGGAAAGCTATGGTACACATCTCTGAGGGTATTTAGTGTCAGGGAAATGATTAAGGGATGATGGGGAGTGAAGAGATGATTAGGGTTCATTCTCAGAGTTCAGTGGAGACTCCCCTTCCTCACTGCCCCACCTTTTCGTTTATCTCCTTCTCTGTACCCGCATCTCCTCCCCTGTGTCGTCTCCCCATCATATGTCCCTTTTCTTCCGTCATTCTGGTTCCCCTTCTCCATCCCTCCCTTGTGCTCACTTCCCCTAATCTCTCTCTCTCTCTCTCTCTCTCTCTCTCTCTCTCTCTCTCTCTCTCTCTCTCTCTCTCTCTCTCAGTGTTTACGTAGCAAGCTCGGTCACAGCACAGGAGAGACGCCGTCTGTTTACCTGAGACGATTGCTCTTTGTTTCGTCTTGGTGGAAACACCTCGAGTGCCTCAGAGCTTAATTCTGCTCCTCTCCCCCAGCTTGACAAACCCCCCCCCCCCCCCCCCCGACATGGAGGGGTAAGGGGTGGTGATTGGGGCAGAAGGGGGGGGGGGTCGACTCCTCCAGCTTGACAGCTTACCTGGCCATGGGTGGGTAAAGGGGGGGGGGGGTGTGCTCGTGCTGGGGAGAAGGAGGAGGAGGAGGAGAAGAAGGAGGAGGAGGAGGAGAAGGAGGAGGAGGAGGAGGAGGAGGAGGGAGGGAGGGAGGGTGGTGGGGAGGGGACTCCTCCAGCTTGACAGCTTACCTGGCCATGGGTGAGACACAGACACACTTGAATAATTACGTTTTGTTGACCTTGCTGACGGCCTGATGTGACTCCGCCTGTTTGCCCACACAATTACCCTTCGCTGATTCAGGCTTCAAAGTATCTGATAAGAGAGATAAAAAAAAAAAGGGGGGGAGGGTGGGGCGAGGGATGGGGTGAGAGTAGGGGGGGGTGGGGGGGGGGGTAGAGGGAGCGACTTACGATGCCTTTGTCCTTTGAAGTTAGATTGGCTGTTTTACTTTTGTCCTCCGTCTCCCGGGGGCGTCAGGGAAAAGGATTTTACAGGTAATTGTATCTCACTTTTTTTTCCCCCCCTTGGAGTCTTCCCTCTTTCTTTATTTCATGCGGGTGTGAATCTCTTAGGTTCAACCTTAACGCTTGGAGAGAGAGAGAGAGAGAGAGAGAGAGAGAGAGAGAGAGAGAGAGAGAGAGAGAGAGAGAGAGAGAGAGAGAGAGCCGTAGAGTGTACTGTACCCAAGAGTCTTGCTTTCAGGAGGAAGTGCCTGTAAACACTGTCTTTGTGTGCCAGACAGAAACTCGGTTGTACTCTCTCTCTCTCTCTCTCTCTCTCTCTCTCTCTCTCTCTCTCTCTCTCTCTCTCTCTCTCTCTCTCTCCCAGATCTACCTCTACTTGTACCTCCTCCTTCGTCTCTCTCATTCCTCCCTGTCTCTCCGTCTTTCTCTCTCTCCTATCTCTCTTTCTCTCCATCATCATCCAGTTTGTATTTGATTTCCAGTCTTTTATCCTCCCAGTCTCAGAGTCTCTCACCTCTGCCAGTGTACTGTCTCTCAGTCTCTCACTCCCTTCCTTAACCAGTCTCACCAGACTTTATTATGAGATCTATCTCTACCCTTAGCTTCCCTTAGCCTCCATTAATTACATCCTATCTCGTCTCATATGTCTAGAGCCCTTACCATTTCTCCCCATTTACCCCCATTGCTCGCCCTATTGTCTCTCACAAGCCCCCATTTCTCCTCCCCATACAAGAGACCCTTACAATTCCACCCCACAACCCATTATCTCCCCATCAGTCACCCATTTCCTCCCATCCTTTGCCGTCTCACACGTCCCATTTATTCGCTCCCAACTTTCTACTTTAAACTTTTTTCTTCCCCATTCTACCCCTTTCTACCTGACTTCCACCCATAACGAGACACTGGCAGTCTCGTAGTGGTCTGGGTACGTCCGTACAGGGTTACGAGACCGTCTCCCTGAACGTCCGCTCTCGTATTCTGGTCTCGTTCGAGACGAATTGACTGTGTGTGTGTGTGTGTGTGTGTGTGTGTGTGTGTGTGTGTGTGTGTGTGTTTGAGAGAGACTCTCGGTGCTGAGATCGATCGCTAGATAGCCAGACAGACAGACAGATAGATAGATAGATAGACAGATAGAATGATAGGTAAACTTACAGATAGATAGATAGACAGATCACTTGACAAGAAGATAAATAGATTAATAAGTAAACAGATAGATAAATAGATATAGACTGATAGATAAACAAATAGAAAAATAGACGGATAGATTAATAGGTTGAGAGAGAGAGAGAGAGAGAGAGAGAGAGAGAGAGAGAGAGAGAGAGAGAGAGAGAGAGAGAGAGAGAGAGAGAGAGAGATTACGTGTCTATAAGATACTATTTTACGTAAGTAATACCATTTCACAGAAGGAAAAACAACAAACAAACAAACACACACGCACTGATCTCATGCTTTACCTCCCTCAACACCGCCTCTCTCTCTCTCTCTCTCTCTCTCTCTCTCTCTCTCTCTCTCTCTCTCTCCCAGACCCCGCTCCCAGTAAAGGCCTCACTCAGGTAGCCCATGTGAGCAGATATCACGAGCGATCATAGCAGCTGGGCGGAACGAGATCTCGTGGGGGTCGGTGCTTTCATGCGCCAGACTCCCGGGGAGCAAACATGTCCAGCGAACGTTCAGAGGATCGCACGCAAAGGGTTCCGATCGTACTCAGAAGCCAAAATTGTCGTACATAAAAGCCAAAGTGTTGTACTCAGCCGTATGACATGACCCTACTGAGAGATTATAGCGGTCAATTTAGGTGATCCTTAAATTAGGAGGTCACTCATCGTATTGATCAGGGTTGAATAAGGTCATGTTATAATTTTCGGATCAGGTTACAAACATTGTCGATCAGTTGGCTGTGTCAGAACGGCTAAAGTACTGTTCTCTTTCATTATAAGAACATACATTTCATTACTGGTGTCATATTACTATTTGCATTATTCTAATGATGACGAATCTTTAAACTAGACGTGTCTGGACAAAGTTCGCGTCTTATGGAGGCTTCTAACACGACTCCGGCAGCTAACCTTCTGGCGTATACATAGATGGGTACTGACAGACGTACCCGTCTACGTGTATGAATATGAAATGATGAATAGATCAATATCAAACTAAACTCCCGAGGGATGTACGTGTTACATTTTCTCGTCTGTGTTCCGGGCACTGCCCATTTCGCCAGCATTACAAACAACGACTTAACGTAATTACAAGACCTTCATATACCCAAGATGCAGCTGCCACACTGAAGTTAGGGAGGCTGTCAACTCCCTACGTTCCTCTCTCACACACACACAGATTCCAGCATGTTGAATTCCTGGTGGCCAATCATCATACTGACACCTTCTCTAACTCACTGGTGTGTGTATAAATCGGGACTGAAGTTAAGTATCGTTTTACCTCGCCTCTTAACCTTGCATTTGTATCATGTATTTACTCTTAAGTATATATATATATATATATATATATATATATATATATATATATATATATATATATATATATATATAACACAAACTCAGTCTAGGTGTGTGTGTGTGTGTGTGTGTGTGTGTGTGTGTGTGTGTGTGTGTGTGATTTCTGTGTTTACTTATTATCTTTTTTAAAAACGCCTAAAATTACGAGGGTTTCATGTAAACCTTCTGCACACACTGGGAGAAAAAGTCATAACAAAACCTAACCATTCAACTCTGCCATTATACCAAACGAACACGAAAGTCTTTGAATAGTATGGAAAACAAAACAGTAAATCCACAAAAAGTGAAATTGCGCGAAAATGCATCGGCGAGTCTGATCTTCTCTGTTTGTTTACATTCTGAGATCGCTTACAGTACCAAACCTGATGGGATGACGGACAAGGGCGACCAATACAGTCCAACGTTAACAGACACCAGATAATCACATTTTGTACCTTTTCTTCATAGATTGATACACTCTGCAAGGTACAAAAGCTTCATTTTTTCTAAACAAATCTAAATCAAAAATCATTTAATACATCTGGTAAATACATTTTACCCTGACTGTTTCCTTGTTGGATGTGGATATCCATCTTGCGACTGAAGTGACTACCAGTGATATTGTAAGACACAGTTCCACTTTACCGGCAGATGGTGGATATGTTTCCATAGATTCTTTGAAGGTGTTGCTATAGAACCATGTGTAATGTTATCGCCTATCCTGGATCACCTACCTGAGCCAATCGAAGTAAGTTCTGTTTGATGGAAGCTCCCTACGATCTGGAAGTTCCTCAAAACTGGAAGTTCCTTAAGACTGGAGGCCCCATCAAGACTGGAAGGCCCTCAAGACTGGAAGTCCATCAGGAGTAAAAGGTCCCCAAGACTTGGGGTCCTTGAAATGGGAGAACCATCAAGACTGGAAGTTCTTCCAGACCGGAAAGTCCTCAAGACTGGAAGATCTTACAGACTGGAAGATCTTACAGACTGGAAAGACTAAAAGTCTCTCAAAATAGAAAATCCTTCAGTACCAGAAGGACTTCAAGACTGGAAGTCCCTGACCACAGGAAGTCTTTCGGGACTACATAATCTTCAAGACTTAAAAGCTCTTGAGACTGAAGATCCCTCAACAAAGAAAATCCTTCAAGACTGGGAGGCCCTTCATGAGTTGATGGTTCCTGAAGACTGGAAGGCCTACAAGACTGAAAGTCCCGCAAGACAGGATGTCCTTCAAGACTGGAAGGCCTCCAAGAATTGGAGATTCTCACCTCAAGACTGGAAAACCCTCAGGACTACAAGGTTCATAAGACTGCAAAGACTTCAAGACTGGAAGGCCCTGAAAACTGAGAGTCTTTCATGGTTAGTAAACATGACACCATCAGTTCCTCCTCTGTGGTAAACCAAATAAAGGACACAAGAGATAAAGCAGATAAAGAGGGAGAGAAAGAAGAGGAATCGTAATGGCAAGAGTAAAGCAGGAGCAAGAGTAGAGCAAGAGAGGGGAGCACAGGCGAGTAAAGGAGAAGGGGAGAAGGAGGAATAGGAAGTAAATCATATGTAAAGAGGAACAGTAGTAACAAATAGGACAGGGACAGAGAAAGGAAGTGATAATAGGTGGGAAAGAAAATGGTGGAAGGAGAGGAGGAGGGGGAGAAGGAGGAGGAGGAGTAGGAGGAGGAAGGGCAGGGGAAAAGGGAAGAGTAAGGTATGGGAGATGGAGGAGAGGCAACAAGTCTACTGACACAGGGCGTGAGGACCCTGGAGGGCCGGGTTGGGGTGCGAGGTCAGGACACACCTCAGATGTAGCCAGCATGGGTTATGAGGCAGGGAAAGTTCCCTATTATTAAGATGGGATAGGGTAAACAGGTGGGATAGAGCCCGAGATCTATCCGGGATGGGGTATATAGCTGGGATATAGCGCTAGATCTAGCTGGGGTGGGTCTATAGCTGGGATATAGCGCTAGATCTAGCTGGGGTGGGTCTATAGCTGGGATATAGCGCTAGATCTAGCCGGGATGGGTAGATAGGTGGGATAGAACCCTAGGTCTAGCCGAGATGAGGTATATAGGTAGGATAAAACGCAAGGTTCTAGTCGGGATGAGGGGTGGTGCATGGGTGGGATAGAGAGGTGGATGTAGGCAGGGGTGGGGAGCGGGAGGGACGGCACTATCCATCCTATGACGCACGGCCGCCCAGTGGGTCAGCTGCTTAACAGTTATTTATGTCCATGTTTGTGTCACTGGCGGCCCCCCACCCCTGCTGGGCTGGGAGGGGCAGGGGGGGGGAGGAAGGGCGGGGGGGAGTTGGGGAGAGAGAGAGAGAGAGAGAGAGAGAGAGAGAGAGAGAGAGAGAGAGAGAGAGAGAGAGAGAGAGAGAGAGAGAGAGAGAGCTAAGAAGGGGTACCACATAGTATGCAAAGGGTTATGCTGCTATGGAAAGTTTACAGGAGAGTATGAATGGCAATGATATAGCCTAGTGCTGTCTGAAGCGAAGATACACCAGCAAGAAGGCTTCTCAAATGTTTCAATATGTTTATTCCAACTCGTACAGGCTTTATTTACCTATCACAGTTCACATCACTTGAACATCTGTCACGTCGTGAGCTGGAGGCACTGGTGGTTCTACGCACAGACAACATCTGGCGAGACGATGTTCTGTTGCTCTACAGATGACAAAGCTTTAGCCCACGTCAGTAACAGATGTTCTTCCATCAAATATCATGTCATTATTTCTGGTGGTTTAAGACGAAGAGGTTCTCGTGTGTTATGATGTCAAAAATATTTAGAATTACGAAGCTCTCAGTAAATATCTATGGTGTCTGCACTTCCTCAAAGAGAACAACATCATTTTCCTCAGATTTTCCATCTTTATTCTCGTTTCTGAGCCACAGAGGTAGTAGTTTTGTTCCTCTTCTTTGTATTTGTTTTAACATTTTGCTGTCTTTGACCCCATCCTGGTGACCAGAACTGAACAGGGTGTTCCAGAGGTCTGACCAGGGCGTTGGAGTAGTGTGGGGCGTCTCGCTCGATGTACTTTACATACCTTACTACAAAACTTAACATTGTGTTTACTTTACTGTGTTACAAGACCTGTTGGGAAATTAACTTTGGTCTTTGACCTGCAGGGTAATGACATCTTTTATATATTTTTGGTCTTATGATAATCACTTCAAAGTGTTTTCTTCTTGTTACAATAAGTTATGATTTGATGAACATTTCATATTCATGAGTTGTTATTTTTCTTGCCCAAATACAATATGTTCGTATGAACTGATGTCTCGACGCTCCAGAATACTGTATAAATCGCACTGAAATTATCAGGTAGTCTTCCTTGGAATGTCTTACATTTGTCTCATTTCATGTCGTTGGCAAATTCGAAACATTTCTTGTGTGTGTGTGTGTGTGTGTGTGTGTGTGTTTACCAGTTCATTACTATTTCTGTGTTACGGAGAGAGAGAGAGAGAGAGAGAGAGAGAGAGAGAGAGAGAGAGAGAGAGAGAGAGAGAGAGAGAGAGAGAGAGAGAGAGAGAGAGAGAGAGTTTTACACGTGTTGCCCCGTCTCTTAAATACCATGTCTTTATTCCTGTGTATGTATGTATGTATGAACACACACACACACACACACACACACACACACACACACACACACACACCAGGTACCCATTGATCGACCAGCTGTGAGAGAATGATGAACACCTGGGTTGGGTGTAGGCTGACTACCATAGTCCAGGATTCGAACCTATGCGTATCCGATCCCAGGCTGGCCCGTACTTGACCCATGGTCAGTAACGCTAACCACCACACTACGGGGCCCCTTTGTGTGCTTGTGTGTGTGTGTGTGAGAGAGAGAGAGAGAGAGAGAGAGAGAGAGAGAGAGAGAGAGAGAGAGAGAGAGAGAGAGAGAGCTCTAGCAAGGGGGCAGAGGAGGAGGGGGGGAAGAGGACGAAAATGAATTTATTACCGGTCTAATAGTACACTTAATTCGACCTTATTTATGAAGAGGGCTCATGTAGTTGATTATAGTGATGTAGGGAGGCGGGCCATGCAAGCACACTGATGGATGATGGCCTCGCTACACTAAATTGGTTAACAAGTGCCAGGACCATTTTTCTCCATCAGAGAAACGTTGCTCTGGTTGGGGAGGGAGGGGGAGGGGGGGTTGTGTTGGAGGGGTTTGTAGGGGTGGGAGTGGGAGACCCTGTGTGTGTGTGTGTGTGTGTGTGTGTGTGTGTGTGTGTGTGTGTGTGTGTGTGTGTCCTGTTACCATTTGTGTGTTACGAGGTATGAGTTTCACACCCGTGTTGTCCCGTATATCTTAACGTTGTTCATGATTAAAATGTCTTTATTCCTTTGTGTACACACACACACACACACACACACACACACACACAGATTCCTACAGTATATATCCCACCCGATGATCGAGGCCTTGTGTCACTACATCCTATCTTTCTTACTGTTCGCTGACTTTGGTCGACTTTCATCGACTGTGTATCACAGGAAGTGAGAGGCGGGTTGGGTCATCTACGCAGGTCCTCTTGTAAGTAGATACAACTCGTCTCTAACAGTGTACAATAGTTTTTACACAGCTTTACTTTAGTGCTTTTTTTTTGTACCTGTGCTTCAGTGTGCCCAGGTGTGTGTGTGTGTGTGTGTGTGTGTGTGTGTACCACTGCATCAGTCCACAATGCACGTAGTGTGTTCATCATGACCAGGCGTTGCTCCGGCTGCCTCACACAACCCGACCCACACACTATATGTTCAGTGTTGTCTGAGGTAAGGGTAGTCCTCCTCGTTCAAAAACCTTTGGTACATCATCGAGAAAATAACTATTTGACATTTTCTTTTTCTTTTTTTTACTTCTCTTGCTTTCAATCACCTCACCTTCTTTCCTCCACTTATGTACCTCTTCTGAATTCCATCAACTGATTTCAATCTTCCTTCTTTCCCTGCGACTGAATTCGCCTTTCAATTCTCATGTGTCATATAATGTCACCTGTACCTTCTGAAATTTCATTTTCCCCAAGTTTGATTTACTTCCTCGTCCTTCTGTGATAACTAGTGATCCTCTTTATTACCAGTTTCAGATGAATTATCATTTATATCATCTTTTGATCATTTATCTCTCTCTCTTTCTCTATCATTTGTATGACCCCACCATCATCATCTCCTGACCTCCTTGTTAAGACTGTAGTTATGGCTGTTACACGCACGTGATTCCCGTCATTTAAGTTTATCTTAGTTAAGGAATAAACTTCACACATCTATTTTCTTGCTTGCTTACGTGTGTGTGTGTGTGTGTGTGTGTGTGTGTGTGTGTGTGTGTGTGTGTGTGTGTTGCTTACAGACCCCTACAACGCCTGGCACATTAAATACTAAAGATAACTAATACTAAAGACGACGAAGAATACCATTTACGATATTGGCTCACAATATTATTTACTCAGTTATCTTTTTATCCCAGTTAGATGGATGGCGTATCAGCTGACACACACAGTTTACAAGTAGCGACACATATCTTATTTTTTTTTTCCCCCATTTACTATCACGTTCCACTGTCTCATTCCTTTGATCAACTCTCTCTATCACCTCTGTGTCAGCTGCTCACACTTCCTTCCGCTCGTTTACCATCTACGGAAAAACCTATTCAGTATCTTATTTTACCGACAAACTTATTGAGTGTCTTATTTTACCGAAAACTTACTAAGTATCTTATTTTACCGACAAACTCATTTAGCATCGTTTTTTGCCGACAAACATATTCAGTATCTTATCTTACCGAAAAATGTTAGTATCTTATTTTACCGACAAACTTATCTGGTATCTTATTTTACCGACAAACTTATCTGGTATCTTATTTTACCGACAAACTTATCTCGTATCTTATTTTACCGACACTGGCAACGCCCATGAGCATTCGATTTAAATTTCCAGATCTTCCTGTTGCCCCTCCGCACATGAGGAAGAAAAGCTCTATAGTACATGGGAATAGGAGTTAATATTGCCATACAATCTCTGTAGAAGGCCAAGAACTAGAAGCCACTAGAAAGTAGTCTCTATAGCAGAAGGAAATAAGGTTTAATATTTCCTCACAACCTGCGTGCAAGTTTTCCATTCAAAGGTCAGAGGAATCTAGATTCTACAGCGGAAGTAAATAGGGCTTAGAATTGCCTCAGACCCAGTGCAAAAGCTCTTCATTATCAGCCAGGGGAAGATGGGCTCTATAGCAGAGGGCTGTAGGTCTTGAAATTGTCTCACAGCCTATGAAAGGAGCTCCTCACCACTAACCAAGGGAAGATGGACTCTACGACGGGAGGAAACTAGGTCTGGTATTGCCTCAGAGGGCAGTAATAACACTGCTGCCGGATTTAGTAAAGGCAGTCATACAGTCTGGCTACAGGATACATGATGTAGCCAGTGAAATATTCCCCCAGGGGGGGGGGGTTGGGGTGGGGGGATACACGATACGCGGGGACGCATGGGGGGGGGGGGAGGCACACAAGGATAGAGGAGGACACTGGGAGAGTGGGAGGTGGGGATACATGGGAGAGGGAGAACAGGCAGTGGTAACTGGTGAAGTGGAGGATCGAGGATGCGTAGAAAAGGGGAAGGGATACGTGGGAAAGGAGAGAGAGAGAGAGAGAGAGAGAGAGAGAGAGAGAGAGAGAGAGAGAGAGAGAGAGAGAGAGAGAGAGAGATGGAAAAGGGAGTGTGACACAAAAAAAAAAGGACAGATTACGGGACAGGTCATTTTAAAAGGAGGCAAAAGCAGGTTACTTTTAAAACCGCGGCTTTATACCTATTCATTTGAGCCCTTTTAGAAACCATTAGAAACCAATGTCATTCATGTTCCCTTTTTACTACATCTGACGAATCCCTTACCTCATCACCTCATTTATCATGTCACATGTCTTCTATCTCATCCCACACGTCTCATTCGACAACCAGTCGTGGTACAGTTCACCTGATAACACTTGTGTTAGTCTCTAACAAACGTTTCTGTCTTGTCTCACGAATGCCACATCTGCTTCATTTTCTAATCTCATTTTTTCCCGAGGAGGGTGACTGGGTTGGATATGATATGGTTGAGGAGAGTATGTGGCGTGAGGTGGTATGATCAAGTAAGTAATAACAGAGTAAAAGAAAATTGTGGTAATATGAAAAGTGTGGCTGAGAGAGCTGAAAAAGGTGTGTTGAAATGGTTTGGACATATGGAGAGTAGGAGTGAGTAGAGGTTGACACAGAGGTGGAGGGAAGAAGGAGAAAAGAGAGACCAAACTGGAGGTGGAAGGATGGAGTGAAAAATATTTTGAGTGGTTCGGGGCCTGAACACACAGGAGGGTGAAAGGCGTGCACGGGATAGATTGAAATAGACTGATGTGGTATACAGGGGTCGACGTAATGTCAATGGACAATATATATATATATATATATATATATATATATATATATATATATATATATATATATATATATATATATATATATATATATATATATATATATATATATATATATGTATATATTCTTAGCCTGAGCCTGGTACCCATTTTACCGGCCGGCTCCTAAAGGAGGATGAACAGCTGGGATAGCTGTGGACCGGCTACGGCGACTAGGATTCGAACCTATGTGGACTCGACCTCTGGCGGCCCGTCAGCGCATCACATGGTCAGCAATCACCTATTTATAGATCCTATATTTACCTCATCATCCAACCCCATCTTTACCTTATTTCCTAATCCCATTTTCACTTTATCTTCTTTATGTCCACATGTTCTTATATACCTTTTTGTCAATCAATGTTGTTTTAGCCTTATATTCTATGTGATTTTCACACCTATGTCCTACAAATTTTTTGCTATACCACTATTTTTCCCCCACAGGCAGGAGCAAATATACACAGACGCACAGACACACATACACACAGAGAGAATGGCAGACAGACAAATGAGACATATTCGTACGCGCACACAGACACATAGACACACGAAAGAACAAATACAGAAGACTGAAGGCGCACTCACACACACACACACACACACACACACACACACACACACACACACACACACATGCACACACACACACACACAGATAAGTAGACAGCCAAACAGACAGAGATAGACACACACGCACAAATACAGCCAAACAGACATACACAACTCCACATAAACCAAACACTGACCCATGTGTGGGTGACAATTACCTCACACACACACACACACACACACACACACACGGACATTCCCTCTGTCTCAAGGAACCTCAACCTAATGTACACCAACAAAGTGAAGACAGCAAACAATGGAGTGGGTCGCAGCTCTGAGGAAGAAGTGAGAATGTCGTCCTCATCCCGTGAGATATAGAGTCATAAAGACGACATGTAAACCCAGAAATTCCCACTAAAGGCATAAATATTCGCCAGAGAGAGAGAGAGAGAGAGAGAGAGAGAGAGAGAGAGAGAGAGAGAGAGAGAGAGAGAGAGAGAGAGAGAGAGAGAGAGAGAGAGAGAGAGAGAAACACCAGCGCCATATTGGAAGCGTCCACAGAGAAGGGGAGGAAGGGGCAGGCAAGGGGAGGGGCTGGAGCATCGCCCTTGACCACAGTGGCTTGTGGGGGTGGGGTTGGTGTGGGGTGGTTGGAGGTCCCTGCCGTCATGTGGGGGGGGGGGGGGGATGGGCAAGACCTGATAGCTCTCATTTAGTATGGTAGGTGAGGGGGGAAGATCTGACGGTCCCTATAGGAGCAAGATCTATATTGCTCCCCCCTCCTCACCCTCGTGGGGCAAGACCTATATTGCTCCCCCTGGGGCAAGACCAACATTGCTCCCCTAGGGGGCAAGACCAACATTGTTTCCCCTGGGGGCAAGACCAATATTACTCCCCCTGGGGGCAAGACCTATACTGCTCCCCCTTGGGGGCAAGATCGCTTTAGGTCATCCTGGGGGCAACGCTCTATTGGTACCCCTGGGGGACGGGACTTAAATTGGTCCTCCTGGTTAATAGGTCTCTGTCTATTTCCATCTGTCGGCTGTCTGTAGTGTCTGTCAGTTCGTCTGTCTCTACATATGATGTTCTGTCATGCTTAATTTGTTCAATTTGTCCGCCATCAAGGAGTGGCGGACGGTTTCTACTGCAGAACTGATCGCATTCTACACCTCTCTCTCTCTCTGCTGGTTTCTACTTCAGAAGTGATGGCTCTCTATCCCCTACAATGGTTTCTACTACAAGAATGATTGCTGTCTACCCCACACTCCCCCCCCAAGTGCTGGTTTCTACTACAGGAAAGTATGGTCGTTTTCTACTTCCCTGTACTGGTCTCTACTACTACTGTAACCCCATGTAATGGTGTCTACTGCTGTAACATCTCCAGTGCTGGTTTCTGCCAACCTTACCGATATTTACCACCAATTTCCAATTTCTTGTTTGCAACTATCACGTCCACTCCCCCCCAATTGTACCAATTCAAGTCACTGAAAATTTAATTTTTCTTTATTTGATAAATCGTATTTAACATACTTCCTTCACACTACCAAGGTCCTGGTTCCTCCTACACTTTCCTTAAAATTGGCATCTCATATAACTACATACTGAACGTACATATTTGCCCATCATACTACTACATACTGAACTTACATATTTACTCGATTCTGTCGATAAGGGAAGGGAATGTGTGGAAGGCTAGTGTCTGGCAACACTGAAATCGGGCATTTAAGTTGCGAGTTTAGAAAAGTTGCGACACTTTTGTGTTGCGTAGTGTGTCTCTGTGAATCCAGAGACCCAAAGAAAACTTTGGTGTTGCGTCTCTGGATTTGGAGGAAAGTTTTGTGTTGCCCCAGCCCGGGCATCCGCAACCTGGAGAGCCTTTGGGTAAAGCCATGTGTTGCATTCGTCCTTGTGTTGCGACAGGGTTTGCCTGGTGTTCCACGACTGTTTATGTCTTCAGTGCATGTATGCACGCATGCACGCACATAGGAAGTCATAAAGTCGTGGAGGACAATGTTATGTGAACTGTTTACACTATAAGTGATTTATCCTCGTCCTTCACAGATAATGCTAAGCCACGCGGGAGGAATAAGGTCCATCTCGCCGTTTATTTTCACGGGAAATCAAAGCTTGCCATAACTTACGCTCATTGTCAGGGTTCGACACGCTCACTACGTCACATACGAGATACGAACCTGTGTACTGGCGTTTATGGTTACCGTCCCGCTCTACAGCACGCAGATAAGCCTTCAAGCTTGGTTGGTCCCCTAAGCTGGGGTATGATAAGCTTAGCTTTTTGTTTAACATCATTTCGTTGTTTATGTTTATGCTTACGTCACTTCTTTGAGTGACTCCGCCCACTGACCTGCTGTGTCAGGTGAGGCTCCGCCCACTGACCTGCTGTGTCAGGTGAGGCTCCGCCCACTGACCTGCTGTGTCAGGCGAGGCTCCGCCCACTGACCTACTGTGTCAGGCGAGGCCCCGCCCACTGACCTACTGTGTCAGGCGAGGCTCCGCCCACTGACCTACTGTGTCAGGCGAGGCTCCGCCCACTGACCTGCTGTGTCAGGCGAGGCTCCGCCCACTGACCTGCTGTGTCAGGCGAGGCTCCGCCCACTGACCTACTGTGTCAGGCGAGGCTCCGCCCACTGACCTACTGTGTCAGGCGAGGCTCCGCCCACTGACCTACTGTGTCAGGCGAGGCTCCGCCCACTGACCTGCTGTGTCAGGTGAGGCTCCGCCCACTGACCTGCTGTGTCAGGCGAGGCTCCGCCCACTGACCTACTGTGTCAGGCGAGGCTCCGCCCACTGACCTACTGTGTCAGGCGAGGCTCCGCCCACTGACCTACTGTGTCAGGCGAGGCTCCGCCCAATGACCTGCTGTGTCAGGCGGGGCTCCGCCCACTGACCTGCTGTGTCAGGCGAGGCTCCGCCCACTGACCTACTGTGTCAGGCGAGGCTCCGCCCGCTGACCTGCTGTGTCAGGCGAGGCTCCACCCACTGACCTACTATGTCAGGCGAGGCTCCGCCCACTGACCTACTGTGTCAGGCGAGGCTCCGCCCACCGACCTGCTGTGTCAGGCGAGGCTCCGCCCACTGACCTGCTGTGTCAGGCGAGGCTCCGCCCACTGACCTGCTGTGTCAGGCGAGGCTCCGCCCACTGACCTGCTGTGTCAGGCGAGGCTCCGCCCACTGACCTGCTGTGTCAGGCGAGGCTCCGCCCACTGACCTACTGTGTCAGACAAGGATCTCATTCCAGTGACAACCACGAGGGAAAAAAACAACAATACGAAAGTCGATTCATCATCGTCTACAAAACCCACACGCACCATCCTCTCCACACAGACAGACAGACAGACAGACAGACAGACAGACAGACAGACAGACGACAGACAGACAGACGGACAGACAGACACTGACGTTCTACAACAGGAACACAGACCAGTGCCACGGGGCGTTCTGTGAAATCTGCTACTACAGGGAGGTCAGGACAAGGGTACCACGGGACATGGAACGAGGAGGATGAATGCAGTGGCGAGAGAGAGAGAGAGAGAGAGAGAGAGAGAGAGAGAGAGAGAGAGAGAGAGAGAGAGAGAGAGAGAGAGAGAGAGAGAGAGAGAGGGGTACGCGGGCCAACAGGTGATGTCCAAAAGGGGATGGAAGTCAGGAATATACAGTGGAGGCGGTGCGAACATCCCTATACCCGGCCAGGATCAGAGAGCTACGGGAGTGTCAGCAATGAGCACTGCAAGGTAAGGAGGGAGGAGGCAGTGAGGTTTGGAAGAAAACTTGTTGGTCATAGCGAAGGCCAACACAAACAGATGGAAGAAAAGACCTTGTGTTCTTAAACTACCAGAAAGCCTTTAACACTATACCCCATCGGAGGTCCATTAAGTATCTAGAGCAAGAGGCAGCTATGAGAGATAAAGCTCCTCTGCTGGGATGAGAATTACCGATGCGGTAGGAAACAAAGGACACGGGTGAGACGCACATTCTCAAAATGGACGGAGGTGACAAAGTGGAGTGCCGCAAGGATCGATCTTGGGCCCACTACTGTTCTTGGTGTACGTAATCGACTTGCCAGAGGGAACAGACCCGCACCCCATATGTGTGCGCGGATGATACCAAGGTCATGAGAGGAGTAAGGGAGAAAAATGACCGCATCGACTTCCAGGAGAACCTGGGGAAGCTGCAGGTTGGTCTGATGAATGGATGATGAGATTCAGCCCAAATACGAACAATGTGATGAGGATGGGACACAGCGAGAGAAGACCCCAGTGTGAATACGACTTAGAAAGGAATCGACTTTGTACTTATCCTGTCGCCGGAGTGTCACTTCAAGAGAACTGTGAAAGAAGTAAAAATGTCTTCTGGTGAATATAAAGATCGCATCCAAATATGTGGATAACGAAATGTTTTTCAAACCTGTTCACAACATAGATCAAAACTGGACTATACCTCTCACGTCTGGTCGCTGCACCTGAACATGAATACATGATTGGGGAGGGTCAGGGAAGAGCGACCAAGACGACACTGGAATTGAGCTCAAGTGTAAGAAAAACTGAAGGCTCAAACTGCTGTCTACCTCGGAGGAGTGAGGGGAGAGGGGAGACCTGATCATAGAACTTAAAAAATCAACTGAATGATGCTAACAGTCACCGGGTCTTCAAGAGGTGCTGTAACAATAATGATCACAAGTTGTGGTAGAGGATGCTTAAGATAGACTTAAAGAACTACCAGACTAGTGTAAAGGTAATGAATTGTAGGAGTGGTTTAAACAAGGAGGCTGTGGCCACCAGCAGCTTACAAAGAGGGTATAAAAGTACAAAAGACGAGGTCCCACGAGTGTAAAACCCTCTCCAAGTGATGTAAAAATAGTCGATTACACACACACACACACACACACACACACACACAACAATACTAAGCTTAGCTATCATAAAGCCGCCATGCGCCACCACACATTCTTTCCTGCGCTGCAAAAAAAATACAAAATAATGAATCTGTTTTGGGCATGAGCCGGCGGTCTCTCAATGTTTACACTGCGCGCGCACCACACCCACGATTAACGTAGATCTCATTTCCATTCCTCTTCCCAAGGACACCATGACACATGGACTGTCACAACAAAATATTCAGAAAAATTATGAATATGTAACATACCGCACATAGCCTGTCTCGAGGTACGTAAACAGATGTTTGGTGAGAGAACTTGTCGTGGAGAAAGTCGTAAATGGGTACTAGATAATCTACCTTTAAAAACCAAGTAGTTTTTTAGGTAATGCCTAAACTTAAGGTGTAAAGAGATGATGAAGAAAAAAAAAAAAGATTCCCTTTCCGGATGAGCCCACAAGTGTATTCGGAATTCAGAGCATGGTTAAGTTATCCGTTTCTTATCCGAATATCCGAATACTCCTCTTCCCAAATCTTCCGCAGCAACGGGAAGGCAAGCAATCTCTTATGATCGCTCACACTGAACTGCTTTTATCCAATCGTAGATATATCATCAAGCAAACGAAGAACAACGAAAAAAAAGATGAACTAGGACTGGGGAGAGGGAGGGAAGGTGGAAAAAAAAAATAGTACGAAACTTAGTGAATTTTTGAGCGAGTTCTACGATAGGGGGGCGTGGAAGCGCCACAGCCAATGTGATTGATGAGCCATTGACGATAGATTGATGATTGATGAGAGATGAATGGCCTGGCTGGCCTGATGGATGGTGTCAACATATGTAATAAGCGCATTAATGTGATTACACACACACACACACACACACACACACACACACACACACACACACACACACACAGATGATGGTCGGTCTGTTCTTACACAAGACTTGCTTAAATGATAATATGGTCTGTTTTTACGTCAGTCTAAGCTTAGCCAGACAAGAGGAAATTAGAACAGCAGAAAACGGGAGAGGGAAGTGGATATATATATATATATATATATATATATATATATATATATATATATATATATATATATATATATATATATATAATATATATATATATATATATATATATATATATATATATATATATATATATATATATATATATATATATATATTTTTTTTTTTTTTTCCAAAAGAAGGAACAGAGAAGAGGTCCAGGTGAGGATATTCCCTCAAAGGCCCAGTCCTCTGTTCTTAACGCTACCTCGCTATCGCGGGAAATAGCGAATAGTATGAAAAAAAAAAATGTGTGTGTGTGTGTGTGTGTGTGCTTTTTTCACTCTGTTTTACCTACTGATAACTCAAGAAAGCTAAGCTTGTGCTTCAAACACCCGTTGATTAACTGTCTTATTCTCGTATATTATCCTCTTAATCAACTCTTCTCTCCGATATGTTCCCACATCAGCAGCACAGCTAAGGTCAAATCCCCATGTATACTTTCCCATAGAATTTCCTCGGTAGTATGACCTTTATGTACTACCTGGCGCTCCTTAGTTATCTGCCTGACGGCCGTTGTGCCGGAGGGAGCGGTGGGTGGAGGAGGAGGAGCAGCGGGTAGCCTCCTGCCCTGCTATCACCTGACCTCCGCTTCTGATGACCTCGTCTTGAACCATTAGGTCACCTGTTGTCTATCTCCCCCAAACGATCTCTCTCTCTCTCTCTCTCTCTCTCTCTCTCTCTCTCTCTCTCTCTCTCTCTCTCTCTCTCTCTCTCTCTCTCTCTCTCTCTCTCTCTCTCTCTCTCTCTCTCTCTCTCTCTCTCTCTCTCTGGGGGGGTGTGGGAGTATTGTCGTGGTCGGGGAGGGGAGGGGTGGGGGGGGTAGAGGGTGTGAGTTTAGCATAGGAGCGGCTGCCGCTGTGACGAGACCTGGTCGTTTGCGGTTCGAGGAACGACTCTGTTCTCGGTCGTTTTCCCCCGCGCCTGCCGTGCTCTCTCTCTCTCTCTCTCTCTCTCTCTCTCTGCTGTTCAACGTGTCAGGATCCTCTTGCTGTATACCTCAGAATTTTAACTCCTGCCTCTCTGGCGATACGTCTCGTTCGCTCCGTCGCTCACATGACCGGGTGGGTACAACCAACCCCCCCCTCCCCTCCCTCCTCTCATACACACACACACACACACACACACACACACACACACACACACACACCACCAACACCACCAACTACTTGGGAATGGTTGCTGTTTTTGTTTTTGTTTTTCTTTGCCTGTCTGACCGTATGCACGCGCGGGCAATTTGCGTGCACGTGCGAGTCGTCATGGTGCTTGGCAAGTGAAAATGGTGGGTGTGGTTTTTTTTTTTTTGTTCACGTTGGTCGAGTTCCATTATGAGACGTTTTCCTGTGAACACATAGGGTCAGGGTGTTGATGATAATGTACCGTGTATATGTAAGAGATGATTAAACCATTGAGAGAGAGAGAGAGAGAGAGAGAGAGAGAGAGAGAGAGAGAGAGAGAGAGAGAGAGAGAGAGAGAGAGAGAGAGAGAGAGAGGACGACAAATAGGATACACTCCCCAGAGAACTACGTAACGAAGGATCCACCCCAGGGAAGTTATCTAAGGGGAATCTACTTCCTTTGAGATCAACCTACGAGGAGACTGACCCCCGGAGAGTTACCAAGTTGAGGGAATCATTCCCCAGAGACCTAGTCAATGAAGGATTCTTATCTGGAGAATTTCCCATCCCCAGAGAAATACCAGAAGCCACTAATAATGAACCCCCTTAAGACGATCCGGAAACCCCCAGAGATCCCACTAGCACCCATGCACAGTCACTGGAAACCATCAGAACCTATTGAAACCTCTAAGAACCATCATCACCCACTTATAGAGATATATTGGCACCCCCTAAACCCCATAGAACTTACACTGTCAACAAAATTTCGGAGAAAACCCAAAAAATCCCCAGAAAGTACCAAACCAATTACCAATATCCCTGGTTGCCCTCAGAGAATTGCGCTATAACCACTGTAGCACCCCAGAGAAACACCATAACTCAGAACGCGTGAGATGCACCAGCATACATCATACCCCAGAGAAACACTGGTATTTACTGAACTTAAAGAACCACTGTGACATTCCATAACCCCCAGAGAACTCCACTCCACTTACAAAACCCCAATCAGCCTGAGACACTAATTTGAAGTGGACAGTTAACCCCAGAGAATCATCAACGACCAACGAATCTTGAGAAATTACTCACACTCGTATAACCCCAGAGATAACCAATGAACCCCCCAAAAACTACCACCAGCAACCAGATATCTCCCCCGTAGAACTCATAAAACCTCTCAAAAACCCCTTAGAAAACCTTAACCCCCAAGAAGCCCCAGAGAACCAACACGACACACAAAGCCCCCAGAGAGGCACCTCGCGACCTCTGGTTGTCGTCATACATCATGCGTCAAAATGATCGGATACGCGAGGGGGGGGGGCGATCGAGTTATCCGAACACATTTAGGTGTCCGGTTAACTGGTAAATTCCGTCCTTCTTGCGTCAGATAAACGGAAGGCAGCGTCGTGGGCCGAAATGGACGACAGTAAGTGACACTGACAGGCAGGCGTTACTGGGGTGAGACAGGAGAGAGAGAGAGAGAGAGAGAGAGAGAGAGAGAGAGAGAGAGAGAGAGAGAGAGAGAGAGAGAGGAGTTGTAGTATATATATATAGAGTGGATGTGTGGCGCGCTGCGTGCAGTAATGTGGTGTTCGGTGCGTTGCATGTGGTGTGTTGGTATGTGGTGTGCAACATGTGGTATGTGCTTGTGTTGTGTGTGTAGTATGTGGTGTGTCGTATGTAGTTTATGATGTGGGGCGTGTAAGGTGAAGTATGTGGAGTGCGTGGTGTGATATGTGGGGCGTCTGGCGTGCAATTCAGGTGTGTGGGGTTGGTGTGGGCGCGTGGTGTGGTATTGTGGGTGTAGGTTATGAGAACACGTACGTACACACACACACACACACACACACACACACACACACACACACACACACACACATGGTGTCCCCAGGGGCGTGGGGTGGGGGCAGGGGGGACGTTTAAACTGGACATTTCCTCAGGTAAATGGTCTCTGGACGGCGCGGGTTGTCGTAAAGGAGACGCTATAGCCCAATATGACCCGAGACGACCTGGGTAGTGCTGCGTAAAGCCTTCGTCAGGCAGGTGTTCCCATGGCCACAGCCGACAGAAAATTCCCTTCAAATACTCATTCTCTCCTCCTCCCCCTGTCGTCGTCCTCCTCCTCCTCCTCTCTCCCCCTGTCTCTCCCCTCGTCCGTCGTATCCCCCTCTCTCTCTCTCTTCTCCCCCTTCCCCCAGTCGTCCCCCTTCGTCTTTCCCCTCCCCTCCCCCCCCCCGTCGTTGAACGTCACGTTAATCGAGTGACTTACGAGAAATAAAACAAAACGAAAAAATTACAACGGGTCGGGGGACGAGATATACCCGAAGACAAGAGTATGTTCCCCGTGTAACGTAGATAAACGAGAGAGAGAGAAACATTGTCCAGGTGATGATGAATGACCTGATGAACCCACGTCTAACGAGGCAGATGTTTAACGATGGGGAGGGACGCGGGGACGAAAGCCAGGGGGAAAACGAGTGTGTGTGCAGGAGGCCCCGAGATCCACCATTACCGCGACAAGTCGAAATACAGCAGTCAGCGGCGAGCATGTTGACGATGATAGATCACTGAGCTGCCTGGCTTGCTGCTCCCACTCCCTCCCTCACTCACTCCCTCCTTCTCTCAGTCCCTCCCTCCCTCCCTCCCTCCTCTCTCTTTCTCTCTCCCCCGCCCTGCTTCCCTCCTCCTGCCAACTTCTATCACCATAAAGAACAGCATTGCCAACACCAGCTGCTGGCATCACAACCCCAGAGACAACACTGCCAAAAACCCTACTGGAATCACCATCATCACCATCACCAACGCCACCATCACCAACAGTCACCAACATTTGGTGTATATATGGCCATCATCACCATCAGTTCTCATCATTATGGGTCGATCAGGTGACCCCCACACCCCTTTCTCTTCTTCGCCATCACCACAAACACATTACCACCATCACCTCCACCACCATCACTTCTATCGCAACTAACAACGTTCTTCACCATCACCAAGACCCGATTTCCTTGCCTTACAACACTGTGGTCTGCGCAGTTACCCCTCTACACTCGCTCTAATGGTTTCACTATTGACACACAGGAAGGACCACATGGCAGACACCTCTATCTGATTAATGGCCCACAATGATTCATCCCTTAGATTAAAACAACCCCAGCTGATCAACATGTGCTTTTGTGCAAATATTGATCGACGTCTGCGGTTGTGAAAAAGGGTGTTGTGGAACGAGTTCCATTTGGCTATTACAATAACAACAGGGGGAACTAAAGTAAAACATTTATTCTAATTGGAAGGATGAGCCAGCTAACTCGCTCTTGTGAGAGTGAAGGTCAGCACCAATAGATTCAAAGACCAGACCGTCGTGCTTAAAGGTCGTGCCGTCGTGCTCAAGGCTCATGCAGTCAGTCGTGCTCAAGGGTCGTGCCGTCGTGCTCAAGGCTCGTGCAGCCAGTCGTGCTCAAGGGTCGTGCTGTCTTGCTTAAGAGTCGTGCAGTCGTGCTCAAGGGTCACGACGTCGTGCTCAAGGGTCGTGCCGTCGTGCTCAAGGTTCGCAGCGTCGTGCTCAAGTGTCGTGCAGTCGTGCTCAAGGGTGGTAGCGTCGTGTTCAAGAGAGTAGATGTATCGTACAATAGTCCCCCGCAACAGCTGACCAGAACCTGCTGTTTACTTACCTCCTTCACCCTCGTCCTGAAACTTTCCCAGTGCCTTCAACCCAGATATTCAGACTCGTGAGTATAATTTCCTCAGTCAGGAGAACCTGGTCCTGCAGCTGGTGCTCAATAACATGCCTCTCCATCTCTTTTTTTTTTTCAAAGGCCACAACATCCGTAAACCTTCCTTGTCATCTGGCCTCCATCAGACATCAGGTTATGTAGCGAAGATGAGAGTTGTAGAGCTGGTTTTAACGCCTCGTTCCTCGGACGATTCATGAGCGAGATGGATCATCCTCACACGGTCGACAGCTGACTCGGGTCTAGGATGGCGAGGCGTTAGCTGCGGGTTTATCTGGGGGGACAGAGAATGTCAGAACCCCGAAAAAATTGTCTTTAGCTAAATCTGAACGAGTCGACGACCCCTCTTGTTCCAGTTACATAATTACCCTTCCGGATATTCCAAGTAGTATTAGTAGCCTGGTTTACTGAGCTCCATATATTCTCCATTAATTATTGATAAACGGCTAAACAAAGATGAGTGCCATTATCGGGGACGTAACTCAGTGGGGGATATAAACCACCATGAATCATCGGAGGGTTGAGCCGGGTTAAGCAGCAAGCAGGCCGGATGACGTATCTCCTGAAGCCATTTACATCCATCAAATATTCATCATGATAGCCCCTCAGGCCAGCCCAGGCACTCATCATCTACCCCACTTCCCCATGCCCAAGTTTATCTCCTCGCTGCATTAGTGCGTTGATGGGTTGAGTGCCTGGTGACGTACGGGCCCTGCAAGGACCTCACCATGTCTCGTCGTCCAGTACCTCCCCCTCTCGGCACCACGTTGGCCGAACCCGAGATCTCTCGGGCGTTTATAGTCATTATTCTACATCATCCACAGCCAGCTGGGAGGCTCTCTGACTCCTGCAGCCATACGGAACCAAGGACAGTGAAGTGTAAGACCTGAGCTACTCGTTCTAAAATATGACGATCCTTGAATCATGCGACTATGAAGCGTTGATGATGTTTGAAGGTCTTATGCAGAGGGCAACAGTACGTGATCTCCTTCCTTATGCAGGACAACAGTACGTGATCTCCTTCCCTATGCAGGGCAACAATAAGTGATCTCCTTCCCTATGCAGGGCAACAGTACGTGATCACCTTCCCTATGGCGTCCAAGAGGCTTCATCCACTCGTTCTCCAACCCATTCTTAGTTTACAGGTCGGAAATGCCCGATACGTTAACAGAAATTAGTACAATCTAATACCACATAACTTTTGCAGAAGTAATTGTCTATAAACTACAATTCTCCACTTATCCAAGCAATAAACATGATCAAAGTGCCATCAGAATACTCGAATCATTAATTCACAGTTATCTACATTACCATTAGTCATATAGCTAACCTGCAGGACACAACAGATGCTGGTTTACAGCCACAAATTGCTTTTGAGTTAGTGTCGAGAGGGAAGTGTGGAGATAAGGGTGGCCACCCAAATACCTCGCACCTTAATATAGTCTCACCACCCGATAAATCCCAGCAGTGTACACGAGCTGTATCAATATTATCTCCGACATAAATTCAAGCCGTAAATAAGCCTTAAATAACGGTAATTTGGGTTTAATATATCAGGAACTCTGCTAATAACAGATGGATGGTCGACCAAGAGACGCTGGGCACATGAGGAGGTCGTTTACGTCGACGAACACATGCACATAAATATTGGGAAATACATACAAGCAAATGCAGGGTTGTGTGTATGAACCCAGGCAGTGTGTGTGTGTGTGTGTGTGTGTGTGTGTGTGTGTGTGTGTGTTAATCAGAGAGGGAGTATGTTTGCGAGTATTTGTGTGTGGAATATAAAGACATGCAAACACACACACACACACACACACACACACACACACACACACACACACACACACACACACAGGGTTTTCATCAGAGGCGACAGAACAAAGAAGTCGGAGGGAAGAGAAGCAAAGAATACAATCAGAAAGCAAAAGAATGGGAGACATCAAATGATGCAAGAGGATGGGACGGCTCCTCCAGCGCAACAAAGAGGAAAAGATATAAAGTATTCAAATGCAGATGATTTGGCAGTAAATGGTAAGGAGATGGAAACAGAGAATCGTAGGAGGGAAAATGCACACAAGTTGTGGAGACAAACTTACTCAGCGAGATGATGCTCTTCTGTCCAGAAGGTTACAAGATAGCATGGAGGAAAAGACAAGCAAGGATATAGCCTTGAATTCTGGAAAGACTGGAAGCATGTCCGTTCAAACAACATACAGTGGGGAAGACAACTGTAGGAAAGAGGTTCACAGTGGTACTGACATTACGTAATCCTCCAAATAATTTTAACATCCCAGGACAAATATACAGTAAGGCACTGCTATAGATAATCAGAAAGTGTATGGATGGCCTTCTACATGGGAGAGACTATACAAGTTGAAGACAAGACTGGCTCTAAGAAAGGAATTTATGTGTAGTGAACCCAGCAGATCTCTACTAGAAAGTGAGCTCTGTTTTTAGACAAAGAGACGGGTGAGTGGACTGTCTATATCTAGACATCCAGATAACGTTTAACACCGTCCCACATAAGAGACTTGTCCAGAAGTTGGATCTCCATGAAGGAATAATGAGGAGATTCCTTCGATGAATGAAAGATTATCTTGGGTACATATTCTGTACAGACAACCTCAACATAATGTAGAGGAACTGTAGTTTATATGTCCAACACAGATAACATTCTTTACATGGCCTTACATCATCTCGCTGGGAGTGGCCAATAGGGAGACGTATCTCCAAGGACCCATACCTCCAACTAAAGCTTTCGACCAGTCGGGTACGAAGTTTATCAAGCAGTGAGCAAATATACATACACTCTGTTGCAACAAGAGCAACAACTCATGAATCGCAGAGGGAGATACATAGTCTGTATACATATAGAGGTGTCCTCAACCCTATTTAGCCAGTCCTACACCGATACCAGCATCATATGAGGTGTCCTGGGTATATGTATACAACATACACACGCGTTACTCTGTGTCGAGAGTAGACGGTGGTTATGACCGATGGGTCGATGAGTTTGTCTGAAATTACTGGCACATAGATCATAGCCGGTCCATTATGATCTCATACACGGCCCCGGGGCAAGAGGACGCTAATTGATATCGTCCGTAAGGGCGTTTGTCACAAGATACGAACGTGATTCTTAGACTTACGTCTGGGTATATGGCTCTTCGCCACTTGTCTGTTAATGTTTTTAGGATCTTTGGTATGCTTACTACACGACTGAATAATATTGTAACATAATTGGTACAAGAGCAGTGAGTTCATCATGCTTCCCTGCCCATCCTGCGGGCAGTGGGACCAAAGAAGATGACCAGATGGTCCAGGGTCTGGGAGGGAATGGGGCCTCAATGACTGAAGTACATAAAAAGTTACACAAATGAACTATTCACGTCAAACATAGTTAAGATACTTCTCAAGCATGCGGGATAACGCATCCTCGTCGTTCAACACACTTGACTAATTCCACAACATCCAGGTGCACCAGTGTTGCAGGGTGTGGCAGCAACGCCTACATCTTGCCTCTTCAGCAACAACAGGAGTGGCAGACTACCACGAGTACCTATACCATAGATTCTATAGGATCGTACCCACAATATAGAGAATCTCTTATCATTCCATCTATAAGACATTTACAGGATCTACAGTTTATAGAATTGCTTTGCGTATGTGTACGGACGTATGTGTACGTGTGTTTGTGTAATCACCTACGCATTTGTACGCTTCGGGGACGGAGTTCTACACTCGTGGGTCCCCTTCTTTTGAACATTCTCTGTTATACAAAGGAATTCAAACAGCAACAGACCATTAGATCATTTCGAAACTGCTTGTAATATAGGATGATGTCCATAATCCACATTAATCTGCGAGTTTCTGACATCATTTGCTACCACAATCAGTCTCGAATTGATCCACTAGTCTGTTGCTATATGAACTCCTTCGTTTTCTTTTGTATAACAGAGAAAACTCAAGAGATGGGGCCCCACGAGTGTAGAACTTCCTCCACAAATCGTACAATTAGGTAATTACACACACAAACACACATACGTATACATATACGGATAAAGACCCCCCACACATACTCAAGACAACACACTAAACCAAATGAGCAAAACGAGGCGAGTTCGCCAGGAAGTTCGAAGCTTCACCAGTCAGTTCTTCGGCATTGGAGTCTCGTAAATGTGTTCGAATGCGCTGACGCACTCCTGTGTCCGAATGCCCTGCATAAACAATCTTGATATTGTCCACAATATGCCAGAATGAACAATATAACGTTATATCGATGATTATACTTGTAGACCATGATATAACTTATAGCACACGGAGAACCTGCTCTTCATCATTTCGCCTGTAAAGCTCACCATATCGTCCATCATACTACCCATATATCCCATAGCATCATCCGACATACTTAGAGCTCAGAGTATACCGTCACTGGACCTCTATATATCGTCCGCCATGGAAAAGTAAATCCAATAACTAGGAGACCCTGGTATATCAAACGGTATATAACTATACTCCGTTATATCATCCATCACGATTGAGGATCCCTTTCTTTTCGAGGTTATACCAAGTATACACACCATTGCCCTTAAAGACCTCGTTATACTGGTTATGGTATACCTGCTAATTCCATCATATCACACGATATACTCAGCTCGTCAAGCAATCAGTATACTAAGACACCATTCATTGATCATTATATCAGTATATACCACGTTTCAGACGATCAGTATGATATACTCGTTATATCGGCCATTATATTCACATACCTACGACCTCGTTATCCAACCAAATACAGACAAAGAAGACAAAACAGAGACTAAATTTTTGGCAAATATTTTCTTTTGTCTAATATTTGGGACCAAGAGCGAGACAGATATTTGGATATTTAGATACAAGGAAAATCTTATATTTGGAATATGGTAGCGAGGCTTCGGATGGATATTCGAGTGGGTGGATGATGAATATCGGATAATCAAATGTAGAGCCGGTTGAATACCTAGTAGGAATGATTCATTGGTTGAATATCTTATATTCGGATGTCGGTAATAAGGCGTAGGTTTGGATGTTTAGATATCTGAATAACGACGAAATAATTCCTTAAGTAAGTGTTCCGGAGCGCTTCGGATAACCGGATATTCGGATGAAAAAAAGATTCGACTCATTTGTTGTTATATCTCGCGTGGTTGTTAATAGCAAAATGGTCCTCAGCGTAAGACAATACGGGTCAAGCATTCATTAAGAAAGTACCAAGAGACGAACTTAACATTACCCGAATCTAAACTTGTTCATAAAATGCTATAGGAAGCTTTTTCATGTTAATGGAGGCTTTCGTTACGAGTATTATCATTATATAATGTTAATATAAATGGAGTTAGATAATTAACACATAGAAATTAACACAAATGGAGTTAGATAATCAACACATAGAAATTAACACATAGACTGATAGAAATGAATGAATCTCTTACCTTATGGTACACAGACCTGCTTCAGAGCGTTCGTGAGCAACCGATTCGTATACCGGATTTCGTATCGAGACCGGATTGACAGTTGACGTTCTTGGGGTAACCCTGAGCTCAAGTGACCCGTGTGCTGACCTGCTCTGACGATGGAAGCTCGGACGGAACTGCTAAAACTACCTAAATTGGTCGTTAGGGCACTCAAGGCATATTCCCTATAGTGTAACCTTACGATCATTGGATATGACGGGTTATAATCAAACCCTTTGAAGGTCAGGTCAAAGGTTACTATATAAAGGTCGTACCGTCATACTTTCGACCTTATAAACGACTACTGAGCGATTGGAAGCCGGGATTTGACCTGTGTACCGCGGGATACGAAGCCAAGTTTAAATTCATTACAAAATATAAAGTCGATCTTTTATTTGGAGGTAGAAATTTATTAGGTAATTCTAATGGACAGTATTCCCCGTCAGCAGGGTCGTCTCAGGTCAGGTAAATACACGAGGAACTTCTCCTCCGTCAACAACTGAGGTGAAGTGATTTACAATGTAAGTCGCTCGCTTCAAAATATTTTCCTTTTTGTAAGTTGTGGTTGTGGAATATATCTGAGCCTGTATGAATGGACATCTGGTGAAAAAAAAAATGAATTTCTTAATTTGATTTCTTAATTATAAGAAAGATGTCGTTTTCATGAGAAAGATATCTTTATCTTGATCTATATCAGTGACTTTACCTGCTTCAGTCACGGACTAAGATCCCCAAGCGAGGCCAGGCTTAAAATGATATAAAAGAAAACGGGATCAGGAAACACTAGAAAGGAAGGGGAGAAAAGGGAAAACATGGAGGAGAATATGGGAGACTTCGCGATAATGATCTGGATTTTAACTTTGCAATTGGTCAGACATATCGCTGCCCAACCATGGGAGGACTGGCATAGTGTGATGCATAGAGGTATGTGTCGAAGTGGTTAGCGTTACTGACTGTGGCGCATGCACGGTCCGGCTATGGGTCGAGTGTGTATGGGTTCGAATCCTCCGGGTGGAGGCAGCCGTCAACACAGCTGTTCATCCTCGTCTAAGGGATGGTCAATAGACTGTCTCTGGTAATACAGAGAAAATAAACAATCTTAGATGAATAAATAAAATGTTACTTTCTTGTCATTTTTTTTTCTTTAACTTCTGCTGTAAAGTAGGCAGTCTCGTGTAGGCAGATGATGCCGTAAAATGACATCAATTTCCTCTGAAAGGAATAATCTAATGACTTTCCCTCCATAGACTGGATTAGATTTATCTTCAGTAATGATACAGAAGTCGGGTCATATGGCTTTTGTTTCGAGATTAAAGACAATGTGACATGCGTCACGTGTCATGTGTTATGTGTCACGTGTAATATGCCACATGTTATGCGTCATGTGTCATTCACTCGTCAGTCATTTACATGTTTACGTGGAGGGCTTGTAATTATGTAGGTAAGTCCTTGAGCACGATGGTTCGACCCTTGAGCACGACGGTTCGACCCTTGAGCACGACGGTACGACCCTTGAGCACGACGGTTCGACCCTTGAGCACGACGGTACGACCCTTGAGCACGACGGTACGACCCTTGAGCACGACGGTACGACCCTTGAGCACGACGATACGACCCTTGAGCACGACGATATGACCCTTGAACACGACAGTACGACCCTTGAACACGACGGTACGACCCTTGAGCACGACGGTACGACCCTTGAGCACGACGGTACGACCCTTGAACACGACAGTACGACCCTTGAACACGATGATATGACCCTTGAACACGGAGGTGCGACTTTTGAACACTAAAGTACGACCATTAAGCACGACGTCGTGTTCAAGGGTCGTACTGTGGAGTTCAAGAGGTCAATATCTAAGGCATCTATCAAAGCCCTTGAGAATATATTGACTTGATAAGCAAACAGAAGAAAATACCCGACAAGACATTTCTAAAGAAAAATGAAATAATAGATAAAAAATCCGAGCCACTGAAGACGCTAGTGAATGTTCATATTTGAGAATAGATGATTTTTTTGACGTAAAATATTAAGATTGTCAATAAGTTTGAATAATATGAGGAGACCATAATTAATGGTGAGATTCTGGTGCATTTTGGATCCACTGCTTGTATTCAGAGAGAGAGAGAGAGAGAGAGAGAGAGAGAGAGAGAGAGAGAGAGAGAGAGAGAGATGGTAAAAAAAAAAGAGTACAAAGCATGATACATCTTATGTGCCACCAAGAAACAAAACGAAAACGGAGAGACACACTTGAAGTGGTGATGGTTGGTAAGGGGGGGGGGACTCACCTAAGTCCCGTCTCGACCCTCAGACCGGCTCTCTCCTCACCTCCCTCCTCCTCCTCCTCCGGGGCTTCGGGGGTGAAAACACACGAAATAACAATAAACATAAGAATAAAGAATAAATAAACACCGCTCTGGGAGCCGTGGGGGGGGGGGGGGGGGGCCCTCTTCCCTGCCAAACTACCGCTCTCACGTGAAAATCCCAAAAAGAAAGACAAAGACGACATATTTCAGAATCAACAGAAAATGTTGGAGTGAAGCTTAAGCGGAAAGAAGTGGCCTTCGTAGGTGTGTGTGTGTGTGTGTGTGTGTGTGTGTGTGTGTGTGTGTGTGTGTGTGTGTGTGTGTTTTGCATGTGAGGGAGCGATTACCGTCCATGCAGCCACTAGCGGCAGCTCCCTCCTCCACTCCACCATCTCCCACTCCTCCAAGCACCTGTGGGGTGCTCACTTTATTCCTGAGTGCCTGAGCACGGTGGTCCAGGGAGAGGCCCTCAACAACCACTGCTGCACTTTGTATTTATGGCCTCCCCCCCCCCTCCCTCCCCCCCTTAAACTACAGGGGGTAAGCACCACCTGCATCCATACCCTCCCTCCCTCCCCACCCCCACTCCTTCCATGCCAGTCCCTCCAGCTCTGAATATTTCACTCTCGCCCAAGGAGACAAGACGGCCCTCCCTTCCCTCCCTCCCTTCCCTCCCTCCCTTCCCTCCCATGGAAGGTACCTCTTGCCGAATGTCTTCGCGACCTCGTTAATAAACCTCGCTATTCTTCGAACATTTTCTTCCCTTCTGGGCAACAGCCGACATATTAAGATTATTAATCACAAAAAAAAAGAATATCAGGTTAAAGTGCATTTGATCCCCCTTCTAGAGTGCACTTGATCCCCTTCTAGGGTGCACTTGATCCCCTTCTAGAGTGCACTTGATCCCCTTCTAGAGTGCACTTGATCCCCTTCTAGAGTGCACTTGATCCCCTTCTAGAGTGCACTTGATCCCCTTCTAGAGTGCACTTGATCCCCTTCTAGAGTGCACTTGATCCCCTTCTAGAGTGCACTTGATCCCCTTCTAGAGCGCACTTGATCCCCTTCTAGAGTAACGTAGCTCTCTAGACTCATGACTCATCTGTGAGGGAATGTTGTGAGGGGCGAGGGATGAATCTATCAATGCACCGTGTCTCACTGTGTGTTCAGGGGGAGGTGTGTGTGTGTGTCACGCCACAGACTAAAAGCCTAAGGAGAGCGACAGAGGGAGAGGCGATTGAAACATATTTGCATGTTGGAAAACTCCTCGTAGGCATGGTTATGGTGCGTTACGTGGAGTGGTGCCGGTATAGCTCTGTGTTGGCCCCGCTGATGGCGCCGTGCTGAACTGGTCTTTACCACCACCGCCGCGCCACCATGTTCCCTCTCACACATATGTACTACACACCTATATATACGTATGTGGTATATATATATATATATATATATATATATATATATATATATATATATATATATATATATATATATATATATATATATATATATATATATATATATATATTCCTTTGAGTCCACGGGGAAAATGAAACACGATAAGTTCCCAAGTGCACTTTCGTGTAATAATCACATCATCAGCGGAGACACAAGAGAGAAATATAAGTCAGTTGATATACAACGAAGAGACGTAGCTAGGACGCCATTTGCACCAGGACGCATTTCAGAGAAGCCTACTCGATATGAGAAGAGGTCACCAGTGGGGTGCCGTTAGGTTCTGTTCTGAGACCGTTGTTCTTCTTGGTCAACGTGATGACCTGCTTGATAGTCTGGACTCCGGCCTGAATGTGTTCGCATACGATGCTTAGGACATGAGGGACGTGGAAAACAAAGAGGATTGTATCTGCCTACAAGGGGATATTGAGGAGTGTATGGAGGGATACGACACCCTATGTGTAGGTAAGGATGGACATGGTGATGGTATAGGAGTGCTGATGGGATTGCAGTGGTACAAGACTTCGGCACTAAATGCAAACTAAGAGGAGATGGTGGATGTACTAGAATTGAGATGCCTAGTGATCGATATATGGTGTTAGGAGGGTTGATTACATAAGGAGTAACTGAGTAAGACAGGGGTGTGGTGGTAAATAGAGAATGGCTGAGAAGTTGAAAAGGGTGTGCTGAAATGGTTTGGACATTTGGAGAGGATGAGTGAAGAGAGATACGTCAAAACCGGAGGGAGTACGGAGTAGGGAGAGACAGAGAAGGCGTTAGTAGGACAGAGTGAGAGGCTTTGAGGTATCGGGTCCTGAACATTTAGGAGGGTCTGACAATGATCCTTTATGACCTCTGCAATCCTTTTGCGCTACCGTTCACAGGATGAGTAAGGGTTGCACTATAAACTTGCCAGCGACACTGTCACAAATCAGTCAGGAGTGTGAGAGGCATGCATGGGACAGAGAGCATTGGAGCCAAGTGGTATAAAGGAGCGACGTGCTGTCAGTGTGCTGAACCAGGGCATATGAAGTGGTCAGGGGACACCAGGGAGAAGCGCATGGGGCTGGGCTGTAGGTAGGGGGCTCTGGTCTTGGTGCATTATACATGACAGCTTGAGAATGGATGAGTAAATGACGAGGTTTTTAGTCAGTTCGTGACGCAACCGCTAACGCGCGAAACGGCAAACAAGTTTATATATATATACATATATATATATATATATATATATATATATATATATATATATATATATATATATATATATATATATATATACATATATATATATATATATATATACACACATATATATATATATATATATATATATATATATATATATATATATATATACATATATATATATATATATATACACACACACACACACACACACACACACACACACACACACCCTCCCCTCCAGCCAACAAACACTACCCTCCTAACCCCCTGATAGGATTTACCCCTCCTTCCCTCCCCTCCCCTCACGTCCCTCCCTTTCTCTCCCCTCCCCCCGCCTTGCATGACCTCAGGTCAGAGCCCGGGCCTCCCAGCTCCGGGAAAAGGCAGCAGCGGGCGGGCGGGCGGGCGGGGGCTGGAGCCGGCCAGATAGCCCAGCTGATCACATCTCGTTCCCTGGATGACCCGCCATTGACAAGTCCCGCTCCAGCGATTACGCCGACACCACCGCCCTGATCACGGGCGACCTCATCCCTCCCTCACCCCTCACCCTCATCCCTCACCTTCCTCACCCCTCACCCTCATCCACATCCCTCACCTCCCTCACCCCTCACCCTCACCCTCATCCCTCACCCCCCCTCACCCTCATCCCTCACCCTCCCTCATCCTCCTTTCCCCACGTCTGCAAGCTGGAGGTTGATGTGGGGGGGAGGGGGAGGTTACATGCGGGAGGTCACAGGGAGGAAGGGGTGGACCAGAGCTGGGAGGTCACAAGGAGGAAGACCAGAGCTCTGAGGTCACATAGAGGAACCCAGGCTCTGAGAGGTCACAGCGAAGTGACCCGGAGCTGGGAACGAGTCTGCCGGTATGAGACATCTGCAACACACAGAGTTGTCAAGGTCAATCTAAGTACATCAAAGTCGCCCTGAAAGTTACTGCGGAACCAGACGTGGCACAGACGCTCCCTCAGCAGTCTATGGACGAGGGAGACTGAGGCAGTAATTAGTTTTTTACTGGACAGAAGCATCGGCCACTCCCACAACCCTCCACAAGCAATAGCGCCTGGGCACTACTACAACAAGGCTCTGTAGTTGTGATAGGAGACTATTCCTGTAACCCCTACAACTTGTGGATCAGGTCATGATACAACTAGACTAGTGAGGACCGAAGACTGGCGCACGGGGGAAATAATTCCACGAGATCTTGACAAACGAGTACAATGGTCAGATAAATGATAAATGAAATATAAAATAGGCAATTAAATGTAAGGTTATGCACTTCGGAGATAAGATAAGGGCCAGATTATCCTCTTGGAGATAAGATAAGGGCTAAATAATCCTCTTGGAGATAAGATAAGGGCTAGATAATCCTCTTGGAGATAAGATAAGGGCTAGATAATCCTCTTGGAGATAAGATGAGGGCTAAATAATCCTCTTGGAGATAAGATAAGTGCCAGATTATCCTCTTGGAGATAAGATAAGGGCTAGATAATCCTCTTGCAGATAAGATAAGGGTTAAATAATCCTCTTGGAGGTAAGATAAGGGCTAGACTATCCTCTTGGCGATAAGATAAGGGTTAAATAATCCTCTTGGAGATAAGATAAGGGCTAGATAATCCTCTATCCAGAAAAAGTTTGAAGAAATTTTTTTTTCCGTTGTTGTTATCAGTAACACTCTGAAGTATGAAGTAATAGATGAACTGATAAAGTAATTATACCTAGGCTTTGTAGATGCGAAGAACATAGATCACAAAACATCAAAAGCAACCTTGACTGTTCTCAGTGCATTGATAAGGCCGCGTTCTGGATCAAAAAGTCCAGTTCTGGTCCCTGAACTGCAAAAAAAGGATGAAGAGGAACTTGAACAAGTACAAAGAAGAGCCACCAAACTAATTCCATCACTACGACATCTACAATATGAAGACTAAAAGGATTAGGTCTCTTCTCTAGGAAGCGTCGACTGCGAGGTGACAAAAGTTTTAATAAGTTCGATAATACAAATTATGAAGAACTTTTGACAATACAGAGGAACAAAGTTCAAAGATGTAAAAATTGCTCTTGGAACTTGAACCTTTTACAATAGTAACAAGTTCCCGTCACACGTTATTGATGCAATGACCATGAACACTCTTTTGAAAAAAATCGGTCAGTCATATATCTAATCATTTTGGATATACACGAAAAAAAAAGAATGAATAGATATCTACGTATATATATATATATATATATATATATATATATATATATATATATATATATATATATATATATATATATATATATATATATATATATATATATATATATATATATATATATATATATACTTTTTATTTCAGCCTTGAAGGACGTTGCTTCCATCTGAAGCCACTGTCACAGTGTGGTATGGTACAGCACAGTGTAGTAAGATGGTACAGGTAAATATTCCATTTCATTCTATCCTGTGAAATTCTATGTCGGCGTACTTCACCAGGACGTGGACTTCATTCCCATCTGTTTCTTGTTGGCTGTTCTTGCTGGAGGGAGTGGAGGGTAGAGGAAGGCCCTTCCTACCGTTCTATCCTTATCTTGGTTATCTTAGTGTGGGAGACCTGCAGATAACCTCGTCGGAAACCAAGAGATATTCTGTTATCTGTAGTTATCTTACGTGTTCCTATATATGTACAACCACGAGCATCGCCTGGCAGGAGGGGGACATGGTCCTACCACCATCGCTACCACAACCACCACCATCGTCCACCACCACTACCACCACAACCACCACCATCGTCCACCACCACAACCACCACCATCGTCCACCACCACAGCCACCACCATCGTCCACCACCACAACCACCACCATCGTCCACCACCACAACCACCACCATCGTCCACCACTACCACCACCACAACACCAACATCATCACCACCACCACCACGTTGGAGAGAGAGTGAGGTGTGGCTGTGGTGGTGGTGGTGGACGCCCTTGGTCACAGCTTTGAGGAGAAAACTTCCATTCCTAATGAAATACAGTGTTACCACTTGCTATAGCCAGAGAGAGAGAGAGAGAGAGAGAGAGAGAGAGAGAGAGAGAGAGAGAGAGAGAGAGAGAGAGAGAGAGAGAGAGAGAGAGAGCAATTCAACTCTCATTCGCTGTTAATCTATTTTGCACATTTTTTCCCCGAGCCGCGTTTGAATGCTAGTGAATAGTGAATGATAGCAGGGAGGAGGAGTAGGGGGGAGAGGGAGGGAGGAGGAGGAGGAGGAGGAGGAGGTAGTAGGGGGGGGGGGGAGGGTTAAGGAAGCCTGGGGCTATCTGACCTCCCCCTCCCCCCCACAACACTGAATGAAAAAAACGCGTGTGTGATTGAAAACTGCATTCACCAGGACGATCTGTTCAATATGGAATGACTGACAGGCCACAAAACAACACTGCTGCCTTGCCTTTCTGTGTGGAGATAAACTGTGTTTAGCAAGACTGGTCTTTGAGCCGGGTCCCCATTGACTGTGGGCACCAGTGAGAGACACCTCCCCCGCCCAGCCCAGCCCCCACATGACTCAATGCTTGTAATCTGATGTAGAATAAGTTCGATTTCATTCCCATATAAGTGCTCGCCTGTCTCGCCTTCTGGAGGTAGTTTGTGTGAAAAGGAAAAAAGAAAAATTCTTCGCTTTGCTCCTTCCTCTGATCTTAGTAAACACGATCATACAAGATGAGAAGACATCCACCACCTCTCTACTCCAGCGCCTCCCTCAGTCGCCTTCTACAACACACGCAGGGAGATGTGTGGGTCGAACATTTTCACCTACACCAAGGATGCAATATTTCTAGTACTGTTTTCCTTCTATTTAGTCACCTCATGATCAAGCTGGGGTAAAGGAATTTAGGGTTACAATGCTCTCAACTGCCTTGACCTGTCGTTCATATGGAAATTAGTTATGAACACGTCCCCATCACTTCCAGGCATCACTACCTCACAGACAGACCAGACTGTACGACTTGGCAATAGAAATATAAAGACAATAGACTATGGTTTCCAAAAATTATAACTTTATGGATCATTTTGTGATAACCTGCTCATGTCTGGTTATGAATAATCACCTGTCGTTTCTCTATAAGGTTTAAGGATACCAATAAACTAATTACCATATCAAAAATGAAAAACCAAAAATCATTCCATGGTTGCGATTATTTTCAATAAATATTTCAGATACGGGAAACTGAGAGTACTGTTTAGATACAGTACATTCCTCTCCTCTGAACAGTTGCTCCGGTTATACGAAGGATTGATCCGTCCTTGTATGGAGTACTGCCCTCACATCTGGGGTGGTTCTAGCTCTGCATCCTTACTGGACAGAGTTGAGTCTAAAGCGCTCCAACTTACCAGTTCTCCAAGTTTGGCCTCAAAACTTGACTCACTTGTCTTTTGCGTGAATGCTGGTTCACTTTCCCACTTCTACAGGTAACATTTTGTTTTTTGCTCCTGAGAGCTGGCTGCTTGTTTGCCCCCCACCATTAGCGAGACCACGTCTTACTCGGTAAATACTGCCTTACTTATTACTCTGTGGCCGTCGGCAACACAAGGGTGGGCCGTTTTGATATCTGCTTCTTTCCTTAAACCTCATAACTTTGGAAGTGTCTACTTCCTCATGTCATTCCTAACAACTATGACTTGCAAAGCAGGTTTTCTACTTCCTCCTAATGTCTTAAAATATATTTTCTCACATATTTCCCTCTTACTGATCCTTTTCATATACGAATTAAGGCCTGGCTGCTGCATGGTATTCTATCCCTGATTGGAGCCTTCAACACGTAGCAAAAAAATGACGGTGGATGTCAGTGGCTTTGGAGAAAAACTCATATTTCCTCTGACATTCAGCTTAATCATAAGCTTCTCTGTGAGACTTGAAAACTGTGTTGCTTGGACCCCTGCAAAACCAGTGTTGCACACTTGCCTCATGCTTCTGTACTGCCTCATGATCACCTCACATTCTTCACCTCACCATTTGTAATGAGGACATGAACCTGTGTGTTGTTGAACCTTCTCGTAACAGGTCAAAAATTCTATGGATCTTTGACTCTAACAAGAAGAAAATATGAGGTCAATTGAGCGATTCTCACCTGTTTAATGTCTCCATAACACGTGAAAAAAAACCGTTTCCCACTCGTTGGACCCGTTAGAAACAAACGGAAACACTGTTACCTGTTGGACTTCACAACGGGTGGGAGACTTATCTGTTATTCTTTACTGTTCTTCACAACAGAGGTCAAAACTGTGTTGCATACCTTTCTTACCGTTCAAAACACGTCGTGTTGTGTTGCATAACTTACTGACGCGTTCAAAACACGTCACAACAGTGCCGCTAACCATCCTTAACAGATGTAAGAATTGTCAAACCCTTGGCGGCAATGACAGATGGCCATCATGACGCTGATACCAACCGTCACATGGCCGGTGTGACGCCAGCCAACCGTCACACACACACACACACACACACACACACACGACAAATGGATATTAATATTCCTGGAACACCTCCCCTCCTCCTCCTCCTCCTCCCGAGCCACTACATAACGAAGGGTGATCAGGCCAGCCCGAAAACCTCCAGCAATTACATGGAATTACTGGCATGCTGATTACCAAGGGAGAGAGAGAGAGAGAGAGAGAGAGAGAGAGAGAGAGAGAGAGAGAGAGAGAGAGAGAGAGAGAGAGAGAGAGAGTAAAAGGCAGGACAGAAACGACAAACAAACCACACGGCAACACAAACAATGACACAAAGCACGGACGCCAACACACACACACACACACACACACACACACACACACACACACACACAGACACACACACACACACAACACTAGCAATTACCAGGAACACAAAGAACAACTTAAAGAACACCCAAGGAAAGGACCTGCAAACAACACAGGACAAAGGACCTCCTAAGCAACACAATCAGCACAAGGAGCAACAAACACAGAACACACCAGGACTCACTCGTATACACAACCCAAGAATACTCAAACGACTAAACATCTCAAAGAACAAACAACAAGGGAACCCACAAACAACATGTTACACAACGACCCACAAACCACAAAGAAAATAACTCACAAATAACACAAACAAAATCCCACAAAGAACACAAAAACCTCACAAAGAATGACAAACAACACAAGAAGGCCTCACAAACAACTCACACGACAAACGACGCCTCACAAGACAAAGACCTCACAAACAACAAACCACTGACAGCAACATAAGGGCGGGCCGTCCACGCCATGAAGACGGAGACCCCAGCCTTAATGACTGTGGATGGGCAGCTTATTGCTCCTAGTTGACAATAAGGGCGTAATCCCCTGCCAATCAGGGACTAATTAGTGAGAGCTAATTATCAGCGGACTCAGAATGTGTGTAATCACCTGTCAGGGGGAGAGAGAGAGAGGGGGGGGGGAGGGGGCGGGGGGGGGGGTGTAATGGGGGTGGGGGAAAGGGGGGGAGGGGCATGCGCGCAGTCAGCTGTGGACATGTCACTTGGGACGGCCTGAGCTGAGGGCAAGGAGGGGCTTCAGTGTGGGTGAGGTGAAGAGAGAGAGAGAGAGAGAGAGAGAGAGAGAGAGAGAGAGAGAGAGAGGCTTCCCCTGGCGTGGAGGTAGTGTGTCATCGTCACAGTTAATCAATCGTTATCAGTAGTCAGGTCAGGAGACAATGTATACAACATGAAGTCTACCATTATCTTTTTCTATAAGGGACAAATTATCAATAGCTGTCTATCTTTTTCTATACGATAGATACTTATTGTCACTACAGTGTATATATATATATATATATATATATATATATATATATATATATATATATATATATGGTTGGATGGGGTTGTTAGGGAGGTAAATGCAAGAGTCTTGGAAAGAGGGGCAAGTATGAAGTCTGTTGGGGATGAGAGAGCTTGGGAAGTGAGTCAGTTGTTGTTCGCTGATGATACAGCGCTGGTGGCGGATTCATGTGAGAAACTGCAGAAGCTGGTGACGGAGTTTGGTAAAGTGTGTGAAAGAAGAAAGTTAAGAGTAAATGTGAATAAGAGCAAGGTTATTAGGTACAGTAGGGTTGAGGGTCAAGTCAATTGGGAGGTGAGTTTGAATGGAGAAAAACTGGAGGAAGTGAAGTGTTTTAGATATCTGGGAGTGGATCTGTCAGCGGATGGAACCATGGAAGCGGAAGTGGATCATAGGGTGGGGGAGGGGGCGAAAATTTTGGGAGCCTTGAAAAATGTGTGGAAGTCGAGAACATTATCCCGGAAAGCAAAAATGGGTATGTTTGAAGGAATAGTGGTTCCAACAATGTTGTATGGTTGCGAGGCGTGGGCTATGGATAGAGTTGTTCGCAGGAGGATGGATGTGCTGGAAGTGAGATGTTTGAGGACAATGTGTGGTGTGAGGTGGTTTGATCGAGTAAGTAACGTAAGGGTAAGAGAGATGTGTGGAAATAAAAAGAGCGTGGTTGAGAGAGCAGAAGAGGGTGTTTTGAAATGGTTTGGACACATGGAGAGAATGAGTGAGGAAAGATTGACCAAGAGGATATATGTGTCGGAGGTGGAGGGAACGAGGAGAAGAGGGAGACCGAATTGGAGGTGGAAAGATGGAGTGAAAAGGATTTTGTGTGATCGGGGCCTGAACATGCAGGAGGGTGAAAGGAGGGCAAGGAATAGAGTGAATTGGAGCGATGTGGTATACAGGGGTTGACGTGCTGTCAGTGGATTGAATCAGGGCATGTGAAGCGTCCGGGGTAAACCATGGAAAGCTGTGTAGGTATGTATATTTGCGTGTGTGGACGTATGTATGTACATGTGTATGGGGGGGGTTGGGCCATTTCTTTCGTCTGTTTCCTTGCGCTACCTCGCAAACGCGGGAGACAGCGACGAGGTATAAAAAAAAAAAAAAAAAAAATATATATATATATATATATATATATATATATATATATATATATATATATATATATATATATATATATTATTCATTTATTATACTTTGTCGCCGTCTCCTGCGTTAGCGAGGTAACGCAAGGAAACAGACGAAAGAAGGGCCCAACCCACTCACATAACACATGTACATACATAAACGCCCAGACAATCACATATACATATCTATACATTTCAACGTATACATACATATACATACACAGACGTATACATACATACACATGTACATATTCATACTTGCTGCCTTCATCCATTCCCGTCGCCACCCCGCCACAAATGAAATGGCACTGCCCTCTCCCCCGCGTGCGCGCGAGTTAGCGCGAGGAAAAGACACTTGGGAACTTATTGTGTTACATTTTCCCTGTGGGCTTATAGGAATATAATTGATTACGCGCAAGATTGTGATATATATATATATATTGTTCTTTTCAAACAGAATCAGAGGAAGTTACATCGACAATATGTTTCTTCTTGTCATGTCCAAAACTAAATAGAATACGAATGCAATCTTGGTATAATTCTCACCTATCACAATGTAATTCTTGTATAATCTCAGTTTGCATATAATGTAATCTTAGAATAATTTCCACGTAATCCCAATATGATTCTCATAGTCTTCATATAATTTTCATGTAATCTGGAAGTAATTCTAATATAATCTCAATATAATTCTTTTATACGTCGTATGACATTACTGGCAAAGGTTACATCAGTCACCTGTAGATTATCTTAATATTTTCTTTATATGATAATATCAACCATATTCCTTCAGAATGGAATTAACTTTAGATTATATCGATGATCTCCATAATCGTCTCTATAATTGTCCCATAATTCAGCTGGGTATATTGGTTAGGCACGTGTTATGGTATAATTATCACCGTATCCCATAGATTTTGATATACTGGTATATTCTATATCTGTATGTAATTATGAATTATTTAGAAATTACCACACGCCACATAATACATATGGCAAGGGGCGGATTATCACATAATTCATATGTGCTTTAGTATGTGTATTAAGATTATAATTCTCGAGAAATTATTAAGAAAAATAATTCGTTGTTTAGGAGATGAAGGTAATTAGTAAAGGTATAGGTAATTATTTGGGTAATGTAATTATCATAAGATTAATATAATTCCATCTTATTGTACATCTGGCGCCTTATGAGAGCGGGTGGGGTCATTAAAGGTCAACTGGTCGAGGGGGTCAAGGTCAAAGGGTCCTGACGTCAGGTCGTTCCCAGTGACCTTGTTTTCAGAGAGGCAGCCCATCTCTTGACGATGGTACGACCCTTGACCACGACGGTACGACCCTTGACCACGATGGTACGACCCTTGAACACGACGGTACGACCCTTGAGCACGACAGTACGACCCTTGAGCACTACAGTATGACCCTTGAACGCGATGGTACGACCCTTGAACGCGATGGTACGACCCTTGAACACGACGGTACGACCCTTGAACGCGATGGTACGACCCTTCAACACGACGGTACGACCCTTGAGCACGACGCTAAGGAAAAGTACATTTAGCACATACAAATGTCTTCATACAACCAGCTCAATTATCCTGATTATCATAAGTGATAATTGGGGTTGGTCAGTATAATTTCAGTATTAACCTGAGTTCTTTGATGTGAAGATCAATTATATATATAACTTTGGAGCCATTGTTAGAAATAATTTTGAGTAAGTTATCGCCAATTATGAGAGATTATCGCTGATGTCAATTATCTGAAGCAGATATTTGTATAAATCATTAGACATTAATGATATGAATTATCTTACATGTGTATTCACCGATATGAAGGAAATTATGAGAAATTATCATAGATACAAATTATCTTGTTGAAGTTTTGTATGTACCATATGGGGATTATTTTTGGGTCGAGCGATTATTTTTCTAAGTAATGGATTACTGTAGGATTAATATGATCAATGGTTGATCCACTTATGATCAAATACTTACTCACTTGCTTCACTTATACTTAGGTGTTTGTGAGGAAGTGTAGGTATGTGTGGATATTGGAATTATCACTGGGTATGACGGGTACGACCCTTGAGCCAGACGGTACGACCCTTAAACATAAAGGTACGACCCTTGAACATAACGGTACGACCCTTGACCACGACGATACGACCCTTGACCACGAAGGTACGACCATTGACAACGACAGTACGACCCTTGAGCACGACGGTACGATCCTTGAGCACGACGATACGACCCTTGAGCACGACGGTACGACCCTTGAGCACGACGGTACGATCCTTGAGCACGACGATACGACCCTTGATCACGACGGTACGACCCTTGACCACGACGATACGACCCTTGACCACGAAGGTACGACCATTGACAACGACAGTACGACCCTTGAGCACGACGGTACGATCCTTGAGCACGACGGTACGACCCTTGACCATGACGATACGACCCTTGACCACGAAGGTACGACCATTGACAACGACAGTACGACCCTTGAGCACGACGGTACGATCCTTGACCACGACAGTACGAAACCTTGGACACGAAGGTACGACCCTGCCCCTACCTACGTCCTCCACTATTCGAGTATCAGCTCAAGGTCTGGCTGACAGTGGGTCAGCCTCTCAATACGGTAAGGCTGCGTCAGCTAGGGGGGGAGGGGGGAGGGGGGATGGGGGTGGGGGGTGAGGAGGGAGGGGATGGGTAGCGTCAGCCTCCGACACAGCCTGGCCACGTCAGCCAAGTGTCAGCTTGTCATTTCCTGTCAGCCAGTATCACTCTACCTGGGCCCCCCCCCCCCCCCTTCGCTGACACCCCAAATTGAGACCTGTCAAACCCTGGCCGCTGACGTCATGGGCAGGTGTACATGTAACTCTTATGTGTAGGGAACCCAAGGCTGAATATCCCATCACCCGTAATGCAACTTAAACCTGACGACGTGCGTGGGAATATCGCATCTATATCCCCCTGTCATAAGCCCCAAAACACCTTGGCCTTAGTGTAGGTCATGATATAATTTTCAAGTCATGCAAAGTTGTCAGCAGACGAACGCTGTAAATAAACATGAAGTTACTACTATCAAAAAAAAAAAAAAGAATACTTTGTAGGCAAAGTATATGAGCAAAGTCGAAGAGAAGGCGCCATTTTGTCCTGATTAATGGCAAAATTTATTATTTGTTGATAACGTTGGCTTGCTGGCAACCCCCGGGGTCCCCCCCCCCTCCTCCCAGGCAGCCCCCACGCCCCAACACCGCTATCTCGTAATATCAATAAATAAGGATGCAAATCACCATTATTTTATGCCCGGGCAATCTCCATCGGCCGTTTTATGTCAGCATTAATTGGTCTGCTGTGCCGCATAATACTATATTATTATCAGGAATAACGCCTGGATACAATAGGCGGTGATGCACAACATAATGAGACTCGGGCCAGCACAGGGCTAAACCATATTGACGTTAATGGTTGAGAATCATATTCACTACTGTGAACAGTTTCTCCCTCTGGCTCCGGGGCGTCCAGAGCGTCTCCGTTTTCTTTCAATGCATTACTTGGACGAGTAATGCAGCTCGTTTAAGTTTTATATTTTGTTATTATTAACATTAGGTCGTAGCCTTAGATATTTTATGCCCATAATGCAGTAGAATTAACCGCTATATTTCTTAGTGTATTTGTTCTTTTTTTTTTTTATATAAATTCGTATCTGTGCTTAAGGAGTGACAGATTGGCGCCAACTGACTCACGACACACACACACACACACACACACACACGGACCAACGGCTGAGGCGGTACATCTTTCAAAAGTCGGACAAGGATAAGACTAGTGGGATTTGATATTAATATCTACCAAAATGATTCATTCACAGCAAGACTAATACAGACATCAATCTTTTCGTCTTACCAAATGTTATTATTACCAAGTATCAATCTTCTCTTGTGAATTAATATTATTACTTAGGAAATTTTTGAAAGGTGGTTCTACATCAATTCAAGATGGAGGATGTCTGTCATCTGAAAATACCAGTAATTGAAACATATAGTTAGATGCTCAAGCTTGTGAATTTACACATCATGTTCGGAATAATCTTCCTAGAAAATGGGAAGTTGACTTAATGACTGTGTTACCAAGAAGTTATTCGAGATTGTTCTCCACTCGGTGACTTGAATCAAGTTTTACGATTATCTTTACATAATCTTTGGAGTATCTTCGAAGCACACACACACACACACACACACACACACACACACACACACAAAGGGTTTGGACTCCCACCAGAATGATATGTCTGTGGGGATGATGATAATAAAGTTATGGCGTCGGGAAAAACGCGAGGATGATTGCACCAGGTTACAAGGGGACCTGGACAAACTGCACAGTTCCCCTTACACTTGGTGACACAAATCCAAACCCAATAAATAAATGTACAATAATGAGTTACGAAGATAATCAAGCAGGAAATGAATTTCAGGAATGGGTGTGTCAGCGATGATGAGGTACTTCCACGGACTTTATTTCAGATAATCGACTTCAGAAGTTTATGTATGATTAATGTGAGGTCATCTTCCCTGTGGTCGCACGTTACCACAGGGGTACCCCAGGGATCAGTCCCTGGGCCTATACTATTCATCATGTATATCAACGATATTAACGCCAGGCTGAATAACTCAAGTGTCCAAATTTGCAGACGACACAAAGATCGGGTGTGCCATGTTAGCTGAAGAAGATAGACATGTTGCCTGAGGGAGTGGTGGGTGGGGAGCGAGAGCCTTTGCTTTGCCAAGAGACCCCCCTTCCCTCTCCCCTCATTTGGACCTTGGGTCCGTGCGGTCTGTGTGTGTCTATGTAACTGACTTCCCGCCACAGTCCCACATTAGGAGAACAGTAAAGGAGACAAAACAGTTTTCTGGCAGATGTTATAATAACATGGAAGAAAATGGGAAAAGGAATATTCATTAAGCTGTTCACATCTCACATGAAACTAGAATAACTTCACCGTTTTCGTCCCCGCGGTCAATAGACGCATAAAGAAACAACAGAGAAGGTCCAGAGGAGGGCAGTGAACAAGGTACCTGAATTACGACAGCTGAGGTACAGTGAAAGGTCCGAGGACTTAGAATTGTCCACCATGGAAGAGAGAAAGTATAAGGCGACTTGATCAACACCTTTGAGTTATTGCATCAGTATGATGACATACAGCATATTGATCATCGGAAGATGCAAAACACAGAACCTTATTAAAAGAAATAATAAGCAAATACTTTAATAAATAAATACTTTAATAAAGAAATACTTTAATAGTTTACTAGCAGATTCAGGCTCTTCTCTGCTCGCTCCTGTGGACAGGTGCCACACCCACCCTGGCCACCACACACTCCCTCACAACCACCACTCCTTCCCTCTGTTATAATCGCTTAACCCTCCTTCCCTAGTCACTAGGTCCTCCCTCATCATCAGCATTCCCTTCCTACCCTCCATGGCAACCAAACCCTCCATCAATCCCTCCACCCCCGGCCATTATACCCTGAGCGGCGGAATGGAATTGTTCAGTGGTATAACCAATCAAACCCCGCTATCTTCCCTTCTCATACTTCTCGTATTGCCGGCACGACCTGCCCTCTCAAAGATGAAATACTTTTCCAGTAAATATATCACCTTAGAAGTCGGGAATTTCGATCATGTTAAGGGAAGGGATGACCCATTAACACCTGTATGTGGGGGTTAGTCACAGTGCGCCTGGCAATTTCTCCGAGTCTACAGACAGACAGACAGACAGACAGAAGATTAATGGAGTAAATCAAAGGGTGATTCGTGTATGTGAACAGCAAATAGGAGTCTGAAAATTTGTATGGTTGAAGAGAAAGCTGAGTGGACAACCAACATCACTCCCCATTCATCATTCCAGCGTCTTTCCAGCCATCCTCTCCTCTTACCACCAGAGATCCCTTGCCCCTGAGCAACAGTTCGGCACCACAGAAGCACTGAGCATATTCCAATCCACATAGAACTGTGTGAGGACAGGTCCAACACAGACATTTGTAAACATTATCAGTAATATGTAGATGGCCATCATAATGAATATGTACACTCTCTCTCTCTCTCTCTCTCTCTCTCTCTCTCTCTCTCTCTCTCTCTCTCTCTCTCTCTCTCTCTCTCTCTCTCTCTCTCTCCCTACCCCGGGCACTAAGGGTCGTCCATGTAGAACCTTTTTGCTCCCGTCTGACCAGCCAAGCATGGCTGCCCCAACTGCCTGTAATTAGTATAATTAAGAGAGTCTGGGTTCGCCTGGCGGGGCTCACCTTGACACCTGTAGGTAGGGGGGGAGGGGGGGTCTATCTCGAACCTCCGTCAAAAGTACAAAAGTTACTTTGGAAATATGAAGTTTCTGACTCATATAAATTAGTTTGAATACATATATATATATATATATATATATATATATATATATATATATATATATATATATATATATGATGTAGATTCGTAAGGCAAATCAGCTTTGCCAAAGTGGACATGAACGTACAAAAGTACATATATGGAGTCGTGTACATTTAAATGGCTATGAAATGGAATAGTTAAAAAGGACTGGGCTTTCGGGCTAATGAAAAATACATATTAATATGTAAAAGGCTTAAATGATATGCATATAAGGATGTAAAAAAAAAGAAAACCATTATTTGGTAATACTGACACCATCCTTGGTAATGCTGACACCGGTAACTATGGTAACTCTGACACCAGTAACCATGGTAACCCTGACACCACCGTCCATGGTAACCCTGACACCACCATCCATGGTAACCCTGAAACCAGTCACCATGGCAACCCTGACACCAGTAACAATGGTAACCCTGACATCAGTAACAATGGTAACCCTGACATCAGTAACATGGTAACCCTGACATCAGTAACCATGGTAACCCTGACACCATCCCGGGCCGGACCCAGGGTACTGGGTTGGGTTGTTGGTCGACCAGACTGTTGGCAGCCGCAGCCCGCAGGCCCCCCACAGCCTGACTGGTGTGGTATACACTGTGGTATACACCTAACCTCTCCACTGCACATCTCACAGTTGTTCCTGAAGATCACAGGTAAAGTGTTCACATGTCACGTTCTCCCGGGTTCTAAGATGTTAATTCTCACGTCCACATCACATCTTTGGACTTCAGAGGTAAAGCTTAAAAGTGCCTTCCATACCTGTCGTGTAATTAAGATGTATTTTTCATATGTAAGTTAGGGACTTTGCCCTCTACGATTTTGAAGATGTAGGTGATGATACACCTCTCCCGTCTGCGCGCCAGGGGGTAGAGCCTTAGTGATTTCAGCCTTTCCCATTAATCTATTTACTTTGCCAAGTTAACACGGGCTATGAAGGATCTGAACACTTGATAATCATGCATTTTCGCTTTCCTTGTAGAGTGATATTAGAACACGGCAATGTTTTAGTCATGAGAGAGTTAGTGACTTTAAAAAGTACCAAGACTGGTTCTTGCTCCCTCGTCTTGAAAGTCAGCAGGATCCTCCCCACTATCCTTTTGAAAGAAGCTATTGTTAATCTGATGTGTTCGCTGATGACTGTCAAGTTGTAAGATATTGTTACTCCAAGGTTTTTTCACATTATTCTTATTCATTTCATGTGCTATGACATCATGGCCACATTAACCACATACTCTTACAAAGTCTAAATCGCATCAGCATTGTCTTTGTTTCGCAATGTCCCAGAAATCTAATCGCAGTGTAAGCAAGCGGAAGAGTGCAAGATCTTCCATCCTTCAGACCTTATCATCCTGGATTATGTAGAGAGTTCGATTCCATAAACTCAAGGTCAGTTTGCCTCTTAGGACTCTCCTTCGAACATCTTAATAACGTGCAGTTGGTCAATAGTATTCTGGGATCGTTTTGCCTTCACCTTTGTGAAATGGGGTCATGTGAGTCAGTCTCAAACTCGCGGGGATGATATTGGAATCTAGACTTGTTCTCCAGAAGGTGTTTAATGCCTCTGTGTTTCTTTATGAAGATCGAGGTCCAGGAACCTGGTCCTGGGGCTGGGTACATAGGCATGCTCTCAATGGCCCTCTCGAAACCTTATACTGAGGAGGCGATATCTGCTTTATCAAATGGTGTTTACTGTATAGGAACACGTCTGTCGGGTCGTCTATCTTTAAGGTGGATTTTGGCTCAATGAACACCGTATTCAGATTGCTGTTGTAGCTAATTCATCCCACAACAGCCATTTACAGTAGTATCCTCTCTCCTTTTTATGGGACCGATGGAGTCTGTGGTCATCGATTTGCGTTTTGCATATGAGTAGAATTATTATGTTATGTTGCTTTATGATCTCGTCTATGCTTCTCTCTCTTCGTCTTCCTTTTCCTGTGTTCCGTACAATATTTTGGGTTTATGTCCTATGTTCGTCTGTTCATTAGATATGGTTTGCTTCCTTTGATGGACGCGTTCTGTGGCCTATTTAGTTTTGGATTTTCTTTTATCCTGTTGAGTACACGTTTTCGTCTTTCTACTCTCGACCTTTCGTCTCTCTGGTACATGTTTGCTGCATGTTTGAAGTACCTGAGTGGTCAGGTCTTGAACACACCCGTCCTCTGTTTTGGTGGTAGACAGCTGGGTTCCCTATTGTGTCGCAGGCGTATAAGCGATTACATCTACCTGTTTAACCCTCTTACTATGGAAATGAAATTTGCTGAAGACACCTCCTTGGTGATGTGTGTTTTGCTTAGACAGTTAAGCATCCAAACTTCTTATCTTATCACTGTAATCAGGTTATCATCAGTGTACAACTCTCTTCTTTGCAGCTGCCTATTGGTGTCAGCAGTTTCAGCTGGAGTGTTAATTCCCGTCCGTCTCCATTTCATTTGTGGTCAGCATGAAGTCCCGTAAGACGAGCTGATGTGGGACTGGGTCTACCAGGGGGTCAAGATAGGATTCAATCTTTCTTATTTGCTGCGTAAATACCTTGCGGTTTTGCATCAGGTAGTCTTTAGAGTGTGTTGCCATCCTGTGTTGGGCCAAAATGAAGCATCTGCTCTCCAAGTTTGGTCGCCTCACTTGAAGAAGCACACAGAGAACTAATAGAATAAGTCCAGAGAAGAGAAACAAGGAATTGAAGGAGCTGAGTCAACGGAAAATCTTAGAGACCTTAAATTAGCGTACAATGGAAGAGAAAAGAGTAAGGGGTGACTTGATAACAACTTCTTCACGTTTACAATAGTTTTGTGACGTCAGCAGTGATCAGTTCTTCGAAAGACGCAGAGACAGAACAACAGAGAACATACCATATGATCAAGCACGATACTTGGGAGATGTTAAGAATGTCTTACACAATATGAGAATGGAAGATGAATGAAGTGGGTGATGAGACCGTGAAGGTGGCCAGTAGACAGTGGGTTTAAAAAGCTGTCTGATGGAAGAAAAGGTTCAAGACAAGGAGCCCCACCAGTGTAGATGCCACTCCTCGCCCAGCACAAGTCAATGATACCATATGGTAGCAAGCTGGACGAGTCTCCACCCCGCCTGGCTCAGGCAGCAGGGAATAGGGCCCCGGGTAGCTCGGGGCGCCCCTCCCAACCCGACAGATCAAGCAGCTAGGAGCGGGGCCCCCACCGCCGTCAGATTAGACAACAAGGAACGCCCCTTCCCTCCCACCCTGCCAGGTCAGGCAGCAAGGAGCAGAGGGGGGCCCCCAGGCAGCCAGGGGCGGCGGGGCCCCTCCTCAACCCGCCAGGTCAGGCAGCAAGGCGCGACCCCCAGCCCCAACCCTCCGCCAGGTCAGGCAGCAAGGAGCAGGGGGGGCCCCAGGCAGCCATTCCCCAGATACTGCACCATAAAGATCCCAGTTCCATTCTGGTCGCCACTTCAGCTAGAGGCAATAACAACCGTGGTAATGAGATTACACACCGTTACTATTTCTCTTTACGGAGGATTTAATGGTATTCGGTAGCTCCTTGTTATAAAGGGAGCGGCCCATGCCTCATCCAGGCCAATACCTCAGTATGACTTGACGGATTTTGCGTCCGCAGTGGATCTCCTGAGGGTTCTTTAGGAGAGGTGTATTTCCCTCCCTCGTACAATCCCCCCCACCCACCCCCCCCGACAATAACACTCTTCACTTTCTTCCCCCCCCCCACACACACACACCCTCCCTCCCTCCCTCCCTCCCTCATACTCCTCTTGTGTCCTCGCCAAGTAATACCAGCGACACTTTTATCTTTATTCCCCACCGCCAAATTATTTCCCTCCCAACTCCGCTAAACAGTCCGGAGAAAATTACAAGCAATAGAAATTTGGTGCTAGTCGGGGTAGGAGGAGGAGGAGGAGGAGGAGGAGGAGGAGGAGGAGGGAGCAGGAGGTGAGGTCGTCACCGTCGTCGAAGTCGTCGTGGTCGTCGTCGGGAGGGAGCCCACTTGTGGCCTCCTTCCTCTACCTACACCCCCCCCCCCCGGGGGGCCCCTCGCCACTCCATAGAGAAAGCCTCTACTGCCGTAAAGGTTACCCGGGCGCGAAAAACAAGGGCCGCTACAACCCGTATTGGCACTTGGGCCAACAAACGAGGGCCCCTGGGCCAAACGGATGGCAGCGGTCGCGGCCAGACCCGTATATCGGTTTCAGATAGTGGCACGGTGTCAGGAGATATTTACTGGTCTCCGCCGAACGCTAAGCACCTCGTCAATTTGCCTGCAGCCGAGGAGGCGGCTCCTGCGTCCTGCGGCGTCCCTACACCCGTGGAGGGACGGTCGTCACCCGCTGGCTACTACTACTGCTGCTGCTCCTCCTCCTGCTGGGGAGGTGGTGATGGGGGCGCTGTTCCTGCTGAAGGTGATGAGGGCGCGTTCGCTTCCGTTGCTCCTGCTGGGGGGGGGAGGGGTGGGTGGTAGTGGTGATGGGCGGCGTCGCGTCGCGTCCCGCTCCTCCTGCTGGGGGGGGAGTAGTGACGGAGGATCGCTCCTGCTGCTCCTCCTGCTGGGGTCGGTGACGGGGAGGTCGCCTGCCCGCCCCCACCTTCCCCTGCTGCAGTTTGGGTGATGGTGCTGGTGATGGGTGTAGTGCCGGGGAGCGACCAGCCCAGCTCTCCGTTATGGCCCTGCGGGGGGAGCGCCCAAGATCTCTTCATAAATAGCTTCAGAGGAATTGTTATACCACGGAGGGCGCTGGGAGAGGGGGGAGGGGGGAGCAGGGGGGAAAGGAAGGGTTTGAGGTGGGGGAAGAGGGGGGGGTGAGAGGGAGAGGGGGTGGGGGAGGGAGGAAGACCACGTTGTTGTGGGGGGAGGGAGGAAAGAGGGAGGGAGAGAGAGTGGGGCCTTATGGTGTGGAGTACGCGGATAAGCCAGATAACGGAAGGCCTTATAGCCCCAGACGAGGTTATCTGCTGGAGTACAGGACATGGGGGTCCTGATATCCTTATCTATATAGATAGAAGCCAGGTAGTAAAGCGGAGGGGGGGGGGGGGGGTCCTCCTCCTGCCGAACCACCGCTCCTGCTGGCACAGCAGGTGATGAGGGCGTAGTTACGGCTGAGGGAGACAATATAGCACCGAGATGGAGAGAGAGAGAGAGAGAGAGAGAGAGAGAGAGAGAGAGAGAGAGAGAGAGAGAGAGAGAGAGAGAGAGAGAGAGAGCATACTGCCATGGACATTCTGTAGGGAAGGAAGGTCGGAGAACATTCTGAGGCAAATACGAGTCATTAGTTACTGAGGAGAAGAAGGACTTAAGGCTTGACCGTTGTTCTGTGTGGGGGAATTAAGAACTTCCAATATGTTCATTTTATACTCTCAGTCTTGAACGCAGTTGTTCACTTATGATCAGTATGAACAGAGAGTTTGTTCTCCAATGTCGTCATGTACTGATAACAACCTTCAACTAGAGAACATCTTGTTCACACTATTGTTCTATGATCACTCTTAATAATCTCTCTCCCATGTTCTTTACATTCCTCCCCCCCCCCCCATTAAGTTCATACCATTATTTCTGGTCACTGTCTATCTATCTAACTTGTAGTAGATAATTTATATGATGGGCATTATTCGATACCTTTAAAAGATCGAATAATATCCCAGTATGAGCGTTATTTTTCCCATGTATCTTTCTCTTCGATCTTTGAATCTGTCTTTGTGACGTTATTTCTGTGGGCTGGAATCTGTTCTGTTGCTGTTATTCTCGTTTTCTAACTGTAAGTCTCTCAGCCACCCTCACACACTCTCCGTTTTCTACGTCATTTTGTCTCTGATGTTAACCGAAGGACTTCTATGCTGTACCTATTTTGCATACTGTGTCTGGATCATCCTATGTCATCTTTGAGTTCCAGTTTTTCTCCATAAGGTCAAGACATTTATCTATTATGAACGATTTAGTTTTCATTCTAAATTATTCTTTGTCTTGCTATACTGTAATATGATACTGAAATATGAACCGTTATTACAGATTCTGATGGGACGGTACAGTGAGATGGCAACACTACTGTCCCTCCAGCAACACTACTGTCCCTCCAGCAACACTACTGTCCCTCCAGCAACACTACTGTCCCTCCAGCAACGCTACTGTCCCTCCAGCAACACTACTGTCCCTCCAGCAACACTACTGTCCCTCCAGCAACACTACTGTCCCTCCAGCAACACTCATATCCCTCCAGCAACATCCAAATCCCTCCAGCAACACTACTGTCCCCTCAGTAACACTCATATCCCTCCAGCAACACCCATATTCCTCCAGCAACACTCATCCCTCCCGCAACACTACTTCTACTCCCATCATCACGTTAACACTCGGGCAGAACAACCCCACTCCCCCTCGCCTCCTTGAACGTTGCCATATATATATTCCCAATAAAAACGTGTGAACATACTATAGAACAAGCGCAGAGCAAAATGTGTGGGCACCTGCACCTCCGACCCTAGAAGAGGTGCCTTATTCCCCCGACACACTTCTCCAAATGGCGACATTTATCAGCCACTGAACAGCTATGGTTCCCGGAGCGAACAATGGCGGGAAATGTACCGAAACTACGGCCCTGCGTTTCCTGCATATGGCAACCACTGCTCAAAATATTTCCCTACAACGCCACTGTCCCTCCAGCAACGCTACTGTCCCTCCAGCAACACTACTGTCCCTCCAGCAACACTACTGTCCCCTCAGCAACACTACTGTCCCTCCAGCAACGCCACTGTCCCTCCAGCAACACTACTGTCCCTCCAGCAACGCTACTGTCCCTCCAGCAACACTACTGTCCCCTCAGCAACACTACTGTCGCTCCAGCAACACTACTGTCCCCTCAGCAACACTACTGTCGCTCCAGCAACACTACTGTCCCCTCAGCAACACTCATATCCCTCCAGCAACATCCAAATCCCTCCAGCAACACTACTGTCCCCTCAGTAACACTCATATCCCTCCAGCAACACTCATCCCTCCTGCAACACTACTATGCTACTCCCCATCATCACGTAACACTCGGGCAGAGGAGACAACCCCACCCCCCCTCGCCTCCTTGATCTGCCATATATATATATCCAAATAAAAACGTGTGAAATTACTATAGAAAGAGCGAGGAGGCAAAATGTGTGGGGCACCTTGCACCTCCGACCCCTGAAAGAGGTGACTTATTCCCCCGACACCTTCTCAAATGGCGACGATTTATCAGCAATGAAGGCAGCCATATTGGTTGCCCGGAGAGAAAAATGGCGGGAAATGTACGAATATCAGGGCCTGCGTTTCCTGCATTATGGCAACACTCTCAAATATTTCCATACAACGATTTTATGCATTACGACGTAGTGCAAGAGAGAGAGAGAGAGGGAAGAAAAATATATCTAGAGTGAAATGCTAAAGTCACTCCTCGGGACCATGGCTTCGCTCTTGTGTTCTCGTCTAAAAACAAACGGGAATGAAGTTTGGCGGGAAAACAAACGAGCGGCCATCAGTAGTCCTACTAAGGGGCGACACCTTTCATATTTCTCCCTGCCCGCATTCTCATTCAGGGGAAGTTATGCCATGCAAGGAAATTTATGGCTACAGCTTTCGAGTCCTGTTCTAGTTGTTTTCTTTATGGCTGTTTCCTTCTATCTCTATTTTCTAACCTTTGGTGTCTCTCTCTAAATAATTTACCACCGGTTAATCTACACACTTGAATCCGGTAAGTGACTTTTCAAAGATGTTCCCCCTTTACGCCCACATCGTTGGCGCGTCAGTTGCACATTAGCCAGCGGAGGATGAGGGTCTACGACGCCTCCGCTCCTCGAGTTGTCGGATTTTTGTCGATAAAACACTGCTCTCATAACTCGCGGGCATTATGGAGGGTGGCTGAAATATTGACGGCTACCGCGAGGGTCACAGATAAATCGAGATGAAAAATGGCAGAGAAAATTACACCATACAAGATTTCCCCTCTGAAATATGGGCAATTTTAGGGCTGACCCCATTTGAATATCCCCGGGGCCGGCCCCAGCAGCCAGCGCCCCCCCAGGCCCCCGCGGCCAGCCCCATTTTTCAAACGTCATCTCAAATCTGCCAAATACAAGTCCTATTTTCTAGGAATTCATCGTAAATTGGACTCCACCACCTCAACTATATCGGGAAGTCTTTACAGCCTTCCGCCGATAGGCTATCAGGCCGGCAACACAGGGGAGGGAAAAAACCCGATAAAAAGAGATTATCGGGGGGAATATAAAATCGGCCGAGTCATCGGTCTGGCGTGAAGGGGACCTGACCACGCATTAGAAGTGTCCATTTGTTAACGTGTCCGGCCCGTGACACGCTTAGTGTGACCTAGGGCCCAGTCTTCCCCCCCGTGGGTACACACGCCCAGCGCCCGCCACACCGTGTGACCCAGCCCACGGGGCTTGCGCACGGTGTACACGGCGCTCTCGTTACCCCGTGGGTACGCCTGTATATCCGGGTTTACTGTAACGAGGTTTACACGAGTGGTGTAAACTGCTGTATATAAATGCCCGGTTCACTGGGCCGCCAGCCTCGGAAATATGATTAAACGACGCCATATATATATATATTATATATATATATATATATATATATATATATATATATATATATATATATATATATATATACATATATATATATATTGGAAAGGATCACAATTTTGCGCGTGACCAAGATATTCCTATGAGTCCACGGGGAAAATGAAACACGAAAAGTTCCCAAGTGCACTTTCGTGTAATAATCACACCATCAGGGGAGACACAAGAAACCAAATGGCGTCCTAGCTTCGTCTCTTCGATGTATATCAACTGACTGTTATATTTCTCTCTTGTGTCTCCCCTGATGATGTGATTATTACACGAAAGTGCACTTGGGAACTTTTCGTGTTTCATTTCCCCCGTGGACTCATAGGAATATATGTGTGTGTGTGTGTGTGTGTGTGTGTGTGTGTTTATCTACTTTCCTTAAACTACTTTATTTCCGGATTGGTCAACTCACTTCGCTCCGTAGGAAACAACCTGTTACACTCGCCCACATTTTTACAGACGCCTTCTTCCCTGATTGTCGACAAAAAGGATTGCTAACCTCTGCAGCGGCGGGTAGTAACATCCCGGAGACAATGAATATATTTACTCCAACTCCAGAGAAGAAAAAAAAGAAGAAAAAAAAAAAAGAAAATCGCGATTAAATTGGGCCGACCTTATGGTCTATAGGGGTAGGTAAGTCGACCGATCCATAAATAAACTGAGTTTAAACAAAAATAAACGAGAGGAAGTAGACTTTTAAAGCCCAGGGAATTATATGAGGTTAAAACCGGTCGGTTTAAACGGCCTTGCTTTTAACCCTGCTGAGTCGCTGGGCTCCTCCTCCCCTGGTGTAAGACCCTCATGAATACGTCATTGGCCTTTATGTAAACAACGGCAACTGTCATGGCAGAAGCTTGCAGAGCAACGTGACCCACAACCATGCTCACAGGAGAGGTCACACGGGCGGCAACAGCGTGACCCGTAGCAATAAGTAGCGTTCAGCATTTCATTTCAGGTTGACCCGACGTCGGCCATATGTTAGCTTGGTGGTTGGAGAGGCTAGGACACTGAGGAGCCATCTTCCCGCCAGAGATTTAAAATGCCAACAGTGCGCATGCGTCGCTTTATGCCGGGCATGCGCAGTAGGTGGCTCCTTCATTAATCTGTAAAAGTCAGCTTTATCCTTTAATATCACCAGAAAAAAAATTCATAAACTCTCCTTACTTAATTATAGTTATTAGAATGATAAATACATAGTAAACGGTGAAATATCGAGTATATTTTTCAGGGGAAAATTGACTCGCATTTTGAGTTATGGTCACACTTATTATTGGAACAGAATATGGACGCGGGGGGTAGGAGCTCCTCCAAGGCAAGACTTCGCAAAATTCTTCAATAAATTTGAAAAATCTTGATGAGGAGATCAAATATTCGTAAGAATCTCGAGAATTGTATAAGTTATTCTCTACGGAAAAAGTCAATCCACAAACAAATACACGAATGAATATATTCCTATAAGTCCACGGGGAAAATGAAACACGAAAAGTTCCCAAGTGCACTTTCGTGTAATGATCACATCATCAGGGGAGATACAAGAAAGAAATACAACAGTCAGTTCATTTACAACTGTTGCACCTGTTGTTTTCATACACAAAATCTGGGGAAATGGACCTCCATCCCCCAGACCTTCCTGGTGTTGGTATGAGGTGACGGGAGAACCAGAGTCCATCTTCCATTCCCCATACACATCCCCAGACATCATCTTCACTCTTCCCCACACCCCCAGACACCATCCTCTCCTCCCCCACACCCCCAGACACCATCCTCCCTCCCACACACCCCCAGACACCATCCTCCCTCCCCCCTCCCCCTCCCCTACTCCCAGCGCCTTAGGCTTTATAGGAAATCCATTATGGCGGTGGTGTCGGAGGGCGTGGCCGACGGTGGTGTCGGAGGGCGTGGCTGGGGCTGACGGGCGTGTGACCCTTGGCCACAACACGACGACGACGGCGACCATACGTCTGCCGGGGCGGGTGGTGGACGATAGACCTTAGACACACACACACACACACACACACACACACACACACACACACACACATTCCCCTCCCCTCCTCCTGTATAGAACACGTCCCATACATCATCCGAACCTTTACCCTCCTCACACACACACGTGGTTCTCCCCCCCCCCGCCCCCCGCCCCCTGTAGCTCCTGCTGTAAACGCGCGTCCGTCCGTCTATAGGCGCGTGTGAGCAATTTCTTAAAACAGAAATATCTTTAAAAGCGACAGTTAGTGATGTAATATTTCAAGATTTTGCAGAACTATCTCGAATATTGTTGACGAAGATTTAAGTTTTATTGATTATATATCAAGTGATGAAATACCTATGTGTAAAGATTGAATAAAGAATGATCGTACGCCAGGCAGGGCAGTTATTGTAAGTTCAGGCGGGAAGCGCGCTGCCTGTCTTCTTGAAAAAAGTGTCGTACGGCCTTGAGGACCGTATCAGTGGTGAGGGTTAGTGGGCAACAGAGGAGACCTCAACAGCTGACCTCCGACTTTCTAAGTGATCCAAAACCCTGTCTTATTAAGCTGTGTCCAGCCGCCTGGTTTGACCTGAACCTGGTACCACCTGGACCTAAACCTGGTACCGGGTGGATCTGGACCTGGTACCAGCTGTACCTGGACCTAGATCCGGTACCAGCTGTACCTGCACCTGGACCTGAGCCTGGTACATGTACTTGGACCTGAGCCTGGTACCACATGTACCTGGACCTGAGCCTGGTATCACATGTATCTGGACCTGAGCCTGGTACCACATGTACCTGGACCTGAACCTGGTACCACATGTATCTGGACCTGAGCCTGGTACCACATGTACCTGGACCTGAGCCTAGTACCACATGTACCTGGACCTGAGCCTAGTACCACATGTACCTGGACCTGAACCTGGTACCACATGTATCTGGACCTGAGCCTAGTACCACATGTACCTGGACCTGAGCCTAGTACCACATGTACCTGGACCTGAACCTGGTACCACATGTATCTGGACCTGAGCCTGGTACCACATGTACCTGGACCTGAGCCTAGTACCACATGTACCTGGACCTGAGCCTGGTACCACATGTACCTGGACCTGAACCTGGTACCAAATGTATCTGGACCTGAACCTGGTACCACATGTATCTGGACCTGAGCCTGGTACCACATGTACCTGGACCTGAGCCTGGTACCACATGTACCAGGACCTGAGCCTGGTACCACATGTACCTGGACCTGAGCCTGGTACCACATGTACCTGGACCTGAGCCTAGTACCACATGTACCTGGACCTGAGCCTAGTACCACATGTATCTGGACCTGAGCCTGGTACCACATGTACCTGGACCTGAGCCTAGTGCCACATGTACCTGGACCTGAGCCTAGTACCACATGTATCTGGACCTGAGCCTAGTACCACATGTACCTGGACCTGAGCCTGGTACCACATGTACCTGGACCTGAACCTGGTACCAAATGTATCTGGACCTGAACCTGGTACCACATGTATCTGGACCTGAGCCTGGTACCACATGTACCTGGACCTGAGCCTGGTACCACATGTACCAGGACCTGAGCCTGGTACCACATGTACCTGGACCTGAGCCTGGTACCACATGTACCTGGACCTGAGCCTGGTACCACATGTACCTGGACCTGAACCTGGTACCACATGTACCAGGACCTGAGCCTGGTACCACATGTACCAGGACCTGAGCCTGGTACCACATGTACCTGGACCTGAGCCTGGTACCACATGTACCAGGACCTGAGCCTGGTACCACATGTACCTGGACCTGAGCCTAGTACCACATGTACCTGGACCTGAGCCTGGTACCACATGTACCTGGACCTGAGCCTGGTACCACATGTACCTGGACCTGAGCCTAGTACCACATGTACCTGGACCTGAGCCTGGTACCACATGTACCTGGACCTGAGCCTGGTACCACATGTACCTGGACCTGAGCCTAGTACCACATGTACCTGGACCTGAGCCTAGTACCACATGTACCTGGACCTGGTACAAGGGAGAAATCAAAGCTTCTGTCCTCCATCTTGCTTTACGTTACCTTAATGCTGTTCCCATTCCTGGTTTACCATGACCTAGGTCTTGGCCACATGGCTGACAATTGTAGATCTAGTAATATTCTGGTGTCATGAAAATTACTTTGGAGGACCTACGAAAATAATCCCTTGAGGGGAAAGAGAATCAGAATTCCTTTATTACTTAATTACACATCTTTTCATTGTTACGTTTGGTGGATTCTTTGTCGTGCTTGCAACGACCAAAAATGGGTTGTGGGTTGCTCTCTTTCTCAAACTCGCTTTACCACTGGAGATTTAAGTCTATACCACAGCCGGGGGGGGGGGGGTTACTGTACCACAGCAAAGGGGGGGGGTTACTATACCACAGCCAAGGGGGGGGGTTACTATACCACAGCCAAGGGGGGGGGTTACTATACCACAGCCAGGAGGGGGGGGTTACTATACCACAGCCAAGGGGGGGGTTACTATACCACAGCTAAGGGGGGGTTACTATACCACAGCCAGGAGGGGGTTGGTTACTATACCACAGCCGGGGAGAGGGGTTGGTATAGGGTAGGACAGAAGATGCCATTCCACACCTTCGTACATCCAGCTCAAAATCTGAGACAAAGAGCGACGGATGACGCCTTACAGACACGTCTCTCACTCGATTTTTGAGTACTCGACTCAGACACGTGATCATAATTTCGCGCCATTTTAAACTCCAGGATTTCCCTCCTTTTTTTTTTTTTTCTTTCCCCAGACGACCCACGTCAGTCACACCTGGTGGTGTCTGTCTTTATCATGAGTGACTGACTCATGAGTGACTGACTCATGAGTGACTCAGGTCACGTAACGTACATCAATAGGCCTGAGCGAGTCTCCCCGAATGCGTCAGCCACACACACACACACACACACACTTGAGGCCGTGTGGTGGTGGTGGTTGGGGGGGGTAGTAGGTGGGTTAGGGGGTCGGGGTAAGGGTAAGGGGTTGGACATCCCTCCCTCCCTCCCTCCCCCCCACCTCCCCCTCCCCCCAGCCCATATCCTCCCCCCTTTCCCCTACGACGGGCAGTGGGTGTGGCGGCGGGACGTGTTTATAGCGCGTGTTACGAGCCCTCGTATTGTGTGTTAGGGCGCGCGCCAGCTCCCCCCAACCCCCCCCCCCCCGCGCCTTCCTGGGGGGGGGATGGGATGGGTGAAGGGGGGAGAGAGAGAGAAAGAGGGGAGGAGAGTAATGGGTGAGGCTAGGGAAGGGGGGGGTGTGGGAGGGAAGGAAGGTCAAGAACAGAAGAGAAATTGGGTGGAAGTGTAAACAAACACAGCTGATGGTAACAAGGGTAGTTAGCCATCCAATTGAGGTCATTATATGGTAATTAAGGTCTCCAGGTGTGTCTCTTGTAATCATTGTATTAGATGTATTTTGTAATTATTGTATTAGATATATTTTGTAATCATTGTGTTATATATATTGCAACCATTGTATTAGATGTATTTTGTAATTATTACACTACATGTATTTTGTAATTACTGTATTAGATGTATTTTGTAATTACTGTACTAGATACATTTTGTAATCATTGTATTAGATGCATTATGTAATCATTATATTAGATGTATTTTGCATCAACTTCACATGTTTTTATTGCAGGGATTGGATCTATTTCGTCAAATATTCTGTATTAGATTTGTTCTATATATTGTACTTATTGCATTATAAATGCTTTATATGAATTACGTCCGCTAAAGCTATTTCATCTACAGCAGCTAATGTATTTATTCCAACTTTGGTAATTACTGAAGCTACCGATGTATCGCGGGTATTGCATTTACTGTCTGATGTTGCTATTGTATCCATTTTTCCTATCGCATCTACTGTATTTGCTCGATGTATTTATATTTCCTAGTCCATCTATAAAATCTATCTTATATATCATATCTACATCTATAACTTTCTATTGCATCTAACCCAACTCAGTTCTGACCACTCCCTCACAGGACACACCCCTCACTTGAAACCACAACCCCGAGACACACACCTGTTATACTTTCTCGTCTGGACTGGAAACACCTCCAGCCTCTACCTTATGATGGACACGATTTAACATATAAGAAGTTCCTCCATGACTAAGATATAACCTCCAGACTAAGGTCATACTAAGGTGTCCTACATTCACCTCACCTCACACACACACACACACACACACACACACACACACACACACACACACACACACACAAAGATAAGTACATCACGCCCGCTAGACGTGGCTGCCTTCACCTCACCTCACCTAACACACACACACACACACACACAGATACATACATCACGCCCGCTAGACGTGGCTGGCTCTCTGGTCGCTGCGGGAGCTTCATGAGTGACAGGGGTTGGGAGGAAAGGTAAAGATGAAGGTGAACTAAAGACATTGAACTTTGAACAATGGAATCTCTATGTACAGTGAACAAGAAATTCCAGTCATAGGTGGTAACTCATCCTCCACAAAACTATACATAATTCGGTAATTATCTGAATAATTGACTTGGTCTGTTATAAAAGTAATCTGGAACTTTATATTGTTTTAATCTCTTAAGAGAAAAATGATGTCCAATCTTTATTACTTTGTGTTATGACTGTATAGATTTCTTCTATCATATACGTTGATGTAAATTGTAGATGTGATTTGTTTGAATTTATTCACACAACTGATTTATTGTAATTGTAATTGTAACTGCAGATTCTGGTGATATATGCATATCTCGAAACGTCACTATAAAGAAGAAGTATTGTGGATCCTGTCTCTCTTTTCATATATATATAACTATATATATATATATATATATATATATATATATATATATATATATATATATATATATATATATATATATATATATATTCCTATGAGTCCACGGGGAAAATGAAACACGATAAGTTCCCAAGTGCACTTTCGTGTAATGGTCACATCATCAGGGGAGACACAAGAGATTGTCCAAAACATGTTTTGTACAATCCCATGTTTACCAAATGGCATCCTAGCTTCGTCTCTTCGATGTATATCAACTGGCTGTTATATTTCTCTCTTGTGTCTCCCCTGATGATGTGATTATTACACGAAAGTGCACTTGGGAACTTATCGTGTTTCATTTTCCCCGTGGACTCACAGGAATATCTTGGTCACGCGCAAAATTGTGATCCTTTCCAATATATATATATATATATATATATATATATATATATATATATATATATATATATATATATATATATATATATATATATATATATATATCTTTTCTTTCTTTCTTTCAAACTATTCGCCATTTCCCGCATTAGCGAGGTAGCGTTAAGAACAGAGAACTGGGCCTTTGAGGGAATATCCTCACCTGGCCCCCTTCTCTGTTCCTTCTTTTGGAAAATTAAAAGAAAAAAAAAAAACGAGAGGGGAGGATTTCCAGGCCCCCGCTCCCTCCCCTTTTAGTCGCCTTCTACGACACGCAGGGAATACGTGGGAAGTATTCTTTCTCCCCTATCCCCAGGGATAATATATATATATATATATATATATATATATATATATATATATATATATATATATATATATATATATATATATATATATATATATTCTACGGTGATAATAGTATATTGTAGAAACTAACAATCACAAACTACAGGATCTCTGAAAGGCCGTAATTAACTACTCCCTCCCAACACACACACACACACACACACACACACACACATACACACACAGTTCAGTGGATCAGGAAACTTAAATGTTAATCAAGAAATCAACCAGGAAGTCATACATTCCCCTCGAAGTATTGAGTTCCTTTCGTAAATGATGGCGCTAACATCACTCTCCTCCTAACTAACGACGTATGAGGAATTTCATGTCAACAATATATAACCACTTCAAGGGAAGAGATTAAGAGTGGGTAGTTAAGAAGAAGAAAAAAAAAAGATAATGGTGTTGAAATATTTGCTTGAGGTGGATCCTTAATATATTAGATGATTCTCTCTCTCTCTCTCTCTCTCTCTCTCTCTCTCTCTCTCTCTCTCTCTCTCTCTCTCTCTCTCTCTCTCTCTCTCTCTTTCCCGGGTAGACGTCAACACTTGCTCTGCGTGGGTAGGTGTAAACAACTGCGTGATTACCCGCTTTTAATCACCTGCTTGTGGCGTTGTGACCTAAGAATAACTACCCATTTGAGGGGTGGGGGGGTGGGGGGGGTCAGGGGAAGAGGAGGAGGAGGAAGAGGAAGGGGGGAAGGTTAGCCCCAGGCTGGGGTGGGTGTGTCACGCTGGGGGGGGGGGGGGGCTTAAGAGGGGCCTATCCCAACTTATGTGCCTTGACCTAGTGCTGGTAACCGGGTTACGAGCTGTTCGATGACACAGATGGGGTCTCGCCAACGCAAGATAAAGTTGCAATAATACTCGTGGAGTTTTATGGCTAACTGACCTATGAATGAAACCTAACATCCTATTAACCTTAATACATTGTTGCCTGGGCTTAAGATCCTTCCTCAACAGTACCCTTAAATCTCTCTCTCTCTCATTCTATTTTACCAATGGTAATGTTGTCCAGTTTGTAATTAGTGTTCCTGTCTTGACCCATACTAAGTAGTTTGCATCTATCTATGTTGAATTCCATTTTCCATGTACCCGCCCATCTGATAGTCTATCTAACTCCCTCTGCAAGTTCACTGTATTTTCATCTGAGTCAATTACGGCCCCAATTTTTGTATCATCGGCAAATTTATTTAAGACGCTGGTTCTTCACATGTCCAAATCGTTAATATATATAACGAACAAGAGCGGTCCCAAGACTTAACCCTGAGGAACACCAGTGGCTACATTGCCCCACTCCGATGTAACTCCGTTCATGTGTACCTTCTGTTTACCGTCAGTGAGCCACGACCTAATGCAATTAAATCCACAGCTTCCGATGCCGTGTGTCGCTATTTTTCTAATCAGACGCTCATGAGGTCCTCTGTCAAAAGCCTTACTTAAGTCTAAGTATACGGGATCATAACTCTTACCCTGATCAACAGTTTCAAATACTTTATTAAAGGAGGGAAAGTTAACGAGACATGACTTCCCTTTTGTAAACCCATGTTGAGAATCCCTAATGAGATCATGATTCTCCAAGTGTTCCCGTATTTTGTCCGTTACGATTAATTGGAGAAATTTCCCGACAATAGATATTAAGCTGGTAGGACGATATTTGGAGGCGATGGACCTATCCACTTTCTTAAAGATGGGTGCGACAATAGCTGTCCTCCACTGCTTAGGAACTACGCCTGATGCCAGAGACTGTTCAAACACATTTAATGGCGGAACTCTTACTTCCTCTTTACATTCTTTCAAGACCTTCGCATTTACTTCAGGTGTCACTCATCATCACTTTATAAAACTTTATAATCAACTTATATTTTCCTTGATAACGGTAAACTTTTTAAGCTAATTTTTAGCTATTTAGCTTCGTAAATAATTCCATACTTAAACTGGCTTATCATACTGCATACAATTTACGAATATATATATATATATATATATATATATATATATATATATATATATATATATATATATATATATATATATATATATATATATATATATATATATGTGTGTGTGTGTGTGTGTGTATACGTCGAGGCGTCTCATCAGTGTGTGTGTGTGTGTGTCGAGGCGTCTCACCAGTGTGTGTGTGTGTGTGTGTCGAGGTTTCTCACCAGTGTGTGTATATGTCGAGGCTTCTCACCAGTATGTGTGTGTGTGTGTGTGTGTGTGTGTGTGTGTATATGTCGAGGCTTCTCACCAGTGTGTGTGTGTGTGTGTGTGTCGAGGCTTCTCACTAGTGTGAATCCTCCTCATTCCTTGGCACTCCAGTGTTGCCATCTCTCTTCAGGAAGTAATGTATGCTCACGGTCTGTGGGGCTTTGGTAATGGCTTAATGTCTTGGGAGGAGGAAGGTGGGGGGGACACACGGCGGTGGCGGGTGGGGGAAGGGAAGGAAGGGTGGAGGGAAGGGGGGTGTCGCACAGCTGTTGTTAATGACTCCTTACTGGCGAGACATGAACTTATGCCTCCACTTGACACTGTTCATGAGACTCTGAGCTCCAGATGCCATGTGCTGGAGGGGCGTGACGGGAGGAGGAGGAGGGAGGCGGGATGTGAAGGTAGGAAACCACTCTCCCAAATTCAACGCCTTTGGTCCCCCCACCCCCAAGCTTATGTATAGAAAACGTGAAGATGTTCTTTTCAATTTCAGCTAGGCAACTGGGGAGAGACAAAAAAATAATGATAAAAAAAATAGTCTTGCTTACTGCCCAAAAAAACAACAAACAATAGCATAAAAAAATCCTAGCATATATATCCCTATTACCCCGGACGGTTGCCAACCCACCCGGACCAGAGGATAAAAAACTATAACATAAAAGTTAATAAAACGAAAAGATAATAGCAAATATAAAAGAGGAAATCACCCGTGACATATACACAACTCACTGTTTAATGTGAACAAAAGAGAGTTTAGTTTAGCTTCGGGGCAATTTTGACGGGGCATAGCTGCCTGCCTGGTCCCTCTCTCAGCAACCCCACGCTAATGTCCAAGCTATACCCGCGGCTAAAAGCTTTTCCATAACCATTCCCTTCCAGTTAAGCTAACCTATGCTTCATCAATGTACCCAGCTCTTCAAGTGTGGCTTGCTTTTAAACTAATTGCCGCGTTATCACTGTTTTTGGAATTAAATGCCGAACGTTCGATAAATTCTCAAATAACTGCGATTATCGCGCATTTAGGCGTATTTTATCGCTGGGGAATAGCCAAAGTTGTGTGTTTATGGCCGAATATTTCGCCCGCTTCATTTACCGGGCCACAGCCACGCAAGACGGTCCGTTTATTTGTGTATCTGCTTATCGACACCACCCCCCTTCACCACCCACTCTACCCAACCCCCACCTCCCCATGCTAACCTGGGGCACACCGGCCATCCTGGTGCCAGCACAGCCACTGGCACCAGTGAGGCTGCTGGAAATGCCAGGCTTAGAATGGCTTTCCAGGGACTAGTGAGGCCGCTGGAAATGCCAGGGTTCGATGGCTTTCCAGGGGCTAGTGAGGCCCCTGGAAATGGCAGGGTTCGATGGCTTTCCAGGGGCTAGTGAGGCCGCTGGAAATGGCAGGGTTCGATGGCTTTCCAGGGACTAGTGAGGCCGCTGGAAATGCCAGGGTTCGATGGCTTTCCAGGGACTAGTGAGGCTGCTGGAAATTCCAGGGTTCGATGGCTTTCCAGGGGCTAGTGAGGCCGCTGGAAATGCCAGGGTTCGATGGCTTTCCAGGGGCTAGTGAGGCCGCTGGAAATGCCAGGGTTCGATGGCTTTCCAGGGACTAGTGAGGCTGCTGGAAATTCCAGGGTTCGATGGCTTTCCAGGGGCTAGTGAGGCCGCTGGAAATGCCAGGGTTCGATGGCTTTCCAGGGACTAGTGAGGCTGCTGGAAATGCCAGCGGTAAAATGGCTTTACTAGCGATCAATATCAAGCTTTGAAATGGCTTTCCAGTCACTCTGGTGTCAGCTGGGATACCTAGGCTTAGAATGGCTCAATCGACAGACATTCCCAAGCCACTTGTGATGAAGAAAGCTTGCAACAACGTTTGTGTTGCAGGTGTTTTAAGAGGCTTGCAACACTGAGTTGCTGGTGCTGTATGAACTTGCAACACCTTTTGGGTGTTGCAAGAACCCACAACAGTGGGTTGTTTGGTGTTGTGAAGACCTTACAACAACATGGTGGTGTTGTAGAACATGCTGTTAATGGTTGTAATTGTTACAATCTCCTTATTGTCACATGTATATAAGTGTGTTGACATTTCCAGCTGTGCACACACACACACACACACACACACACCTCACAACGCACTCACAGCCAGCCCACGTCTCGTCACAGCTCACTAAGCACATCGCTGTTCTACGTACGTCGAGACTCGCGTTCTTTTAAGATAATCCACGTTCCTTTAAGGGGAAAAAATAACCGTTCCTTTAGCATGAATCTAATGAACTAAAACTATGAACCAACATAACTTTTATACTAATAATTTCCAACACATTTAGCGGTTCTCGTGTATGTAGTTGGCAACCCTCGTGGTATCAGGTAGCTGGCAACCCTACTAAATAGATAATACTATTACTACTACTACTACTACTACTACTACTACTAGTCTATCTACCATTACTACTCTAGCCACCATTAAAGTCTCCATTACCAAGATCAGAGCTACGACCCTCGTGACGTAGAGTTCAGCACTACGACCCTCGTGACGTAGAGTTCAGCACTACGACCCTCGTGACGTAGAGTTCAGCATTACGACCCTCGTGACGTAGAGTTCAGCACTACGACCCTCGTGACGTAGAGTTCAGCACTACGACCCTCGTGACGTAGAGTTCAGCACTACGACCCTCGTGACGTAGAGTTCAGCACTACGACCCTCGTGACGTAGAGTTCAGCATTACGACCCTCGTGACGTAGAGTTCAGCACTACGACCCTCGTGACGTAGAGTTCAGCACTACGACCCTCGTGACGTAGAGTTCAGCATTACGACCCTCGTGACGTAGAGTTCAGCACTACGACCCTCCTTAGGAGAAAGATGACAAGTATAGTCTCGTAATCTCCTCATTCCGAGTTCAATTCCGGGGTTGCCAACTTGTCTCTACGACCAGAAAGAACGGAACGTTCCTCCAATGAAATGAACCGAGTGATTTTCGTGTAAAAAAAAGAGAAGAAAAAGGAGAAAGAGAAAGAAAAAAAATAATGGGAGGAAGGGAGGTTAGAATAGGCGATAAAGATGGCTAGGAGAACGAAAGGAGACGTTGAGGACATAGCCCTGCCACAGAAAACGACGGAATGTAAACAAAGAGACAGAGAAAAGGAAGGAAAAGAAATGAAAACGAACGAAGACGAAGAGAGAGAGAGAGAGAGAGAGAGAGAGAGAGAGAGAGAGAGAGAGAGAGAGAGAGAGAGAGAGAGAGAGAGAGAGAGAGAGAGAGAGAGAGAGAGTTATGAGCTAGTTTGCGTTACGCTCCTTCAATGAAGACACAACACCATTCTCGCCATTTCCTTTCAAGATACAAAAACAGAAGACAGTCGCCATCCGTCTCACACCCCCACTAGAAACAAACCCGCTCACAAAACGTCTCAGGGAAAGACAAAAGAGAGAGAGAGAGAGAAAGAGAGAAGGAAAGGAAAGGAAAAAAAGGAGCGTAATTAAGTGTTTCTCTGTGGCTGGCCAGGTTCATAACTTGCCCGCCAGCTATCGCAGCTTCCCCACGCCAACCTAACTCACCCGTAGCAACGCCTCTAACGGCGCACGTGAAATACGCCTGACGTCTATTACGACAGCGTACGGTGTCGGGAGGTAGGGGGGGGGGGGGATGGGTAAAGGGGGTGGGGGGTGATGAGGGAGGGAGGAAGGAAGGGAGGGAAGGGGAAGGGAGGGTGTGGGAGTCGATCAGGTAAGAGAGGGAGGTGGTGGTGGTGGTGGACGAAGTGTAGGGAGTGTGTGTGGTGTGTCGTGATGGTGTCTCCTGGCCAAGTCCTGTGTCCTCCTCCCCTCCCCTTCCCCTCCCCTCCACTCCCCCTCCCCCCGGAGGATACGGGGGGGATTTGTCGGGAGGGGAGAGGGGGGAGGGGTGTGTGAGGGACAGGTTGGGGAATCGGTAAGGGGAAAGAGTGGAAGTAAGGGGATTTATTACGGGGCATGGCAAAGGTTGGGGATTAAGTGATGGGGGTTATGGGAGAGGTATGGGGGATTAGTGATGGGGGTTATGGGAGAGGTATGGGGGATTTAGTGATGGGGGTTATGGGAGAGGTATGGGGGATTTAGTGATGGGGGTTATGGGAGAGGTATGGGGGATTTAGTGATGGGGGTTATGGGAGAGGTATGGGGGATTTAGTGATGGGGTTATGGGAGAGGTATGGGGGATTTAGTGATGGGGGTTATGGGAGAGGTATGGGGGATTTAGTGATGGGGGTTATGGGAGGTTGAAGTTTGGTAGAGGGTCAGAGAAGTGGGGGGGGGGAGGAGGAGTGGGGGTGCGAGGGTTGGGGGATGTTTAGCTGGGTGTTGAAGATGGGGGGGTGTTACTTTCGAGGCATATGAGAGAGAGAGAGAGAGAGAGAGAGAGAGAGAGAGAGAGAGAGAGAGAGAGAGAGAGAGAGAGAGAGAGAGAGAGAGAGAGAGAGAGAGAGAGAGCGAGAGAGAGAGAGAGAGAGAGAGAGAGAGAGAGAGAGAGAGAGAGAGAGAGAGAGAGAGAGAGAGAGAGAGAGAGAGAGAGAGAGAGAGAGAGAGAGAGAGAGAGAGAGAGAGAGAGAGAGTATAAAATTGCTAACAGAAATGACTAACATTTTGAACTGTCACAAAAGACTTATCTGTTGCTCGTATATCATGCAATTAGTAACATATTACTCTTTGCTATTACTTTATGAGTAACGTATTACTCTCTGATATCATTTGTTTATACTTTATTGGGCCGATTAAGACAATATATACACAAAAAAATGTTGAAATACACTTTTGAAATACAACGTCTCATTGGAGGCAATGTATTTCTTGTATGTCAGTCGAAGTACTGTATTGTATTGGGGGAAATAAGAACAAAGTCTTATAGTTCATTTGTTGTACTGAAAGTCTGATAAAATCGGGATGAATACAGTGTGTCAAGGGACTCCCGATAACAACAGTAGGTCCAGGAACTCCCGATAACAACAGTGGATCAGGGAGACTCCCGATTACATGGTTGGATAAAAGGAATTCCGATAACAATATTGGGTCAAAGATCTCCCGATAAGAACAGTAGTCAAGGGACTTCCGATAGCAACAGTGGGTCAAGGAACCCCGATAACAACAGTGGGTCAAATACTCCCGATCATAACAGATGGTTGAGATACTCCCGATGAAAAACAGTGGGTCAATATACTCCCGATACAACAGTGTGGTCAAGGGACTCCCGATAACAACGGTTGGGCAAGACACTCCCGATAATCCTTATCAACGGCAGGCCCCGATTAAAACATGAACAGAGAGTGAACAGAAAATTAAAAAGGTAAGGGAAAGAGAAGAAGGAAAATACAAGAGTCTGGGAGGAAGTGGAAACCCCGCCTTTTAAAATAGGTCAGGTGGTAGGTGTTAGAGTCGTCATTTGGAGGGAGGGAGGGAGTTCCAAAGCTTAGCGGTGTAAGGAAAGAAACAAACATCGCAACCGCCCAACCCACTGAGTTGCCGACGGTCACACACAGTAAACATTATGATACAGGGGCTCGGCAGATCTTAGGTTATTATCTGAGAATGATAGTAAGATGATGTGTATGATGATATGATAATACTTATCGAGATGATGCGAGAGGTACTTTGGAATTATAGTCAGCGGATAGGAAGAGCTTGATGAGATGCTGCTCCAAGTTCTGGCTCTCATCTTAGGGCTGTAAGGACTGGGAACCTTTCAATGTCCATTCTTACTATACTGTCTGTCCTTGTGCCTCGCACAGACGCAGTACACGATCCTTCATGTCTGTACCAAATTTCGTAAACACCTTCCCTTGTCTCTTCTTTCCCCTTTCATTAATCTCTCTCTATATTGCACTGAAGTCCCAGTCTTGATGTGGACTCTCGTCCATAATTGGAGCCTTCAACGTAAGACAGTCAGTGTACAGCTTTTAGTGTCCTCCTCGACACCTGAACGCTCAGTGAACCTCATAAGATCATGAAGCTTCGAGTCAGAGGTTCACTTAAAGACTAACTAGTTTTAGATAAGATAAGCTTCGAGTCAGAGGTTCACTTAAAGACTAACTAGTCTTAGATGAGATTAACGTAGTCTTCGGGACTCGGTTTGCTGTGGGCCATTCCTCTAAGAAAGAGTAAACAAAATTGTATATTTATCAGGGAGGAAAATGTCAGAGAGAAAAAAAAACAAATAAATATTTCAAACACGAGACTTTGTGGGGGTTTCCGGTCTTTTGTGTTCGAATTATTTTCTTACAGTCTACAAATTAGGAGTTAAACTATCAGGCAAACGTTATTTCAGCCACCTTTAGCCTGAAATCAGTGCTGAAAAAGTCCTGAAGGTAAATATTAAGTGGAGGACGAGGCCTGTCAACACCCCCCCCCCCTTACTGCCGCTTCCGACACACACACACACACACACACACACACACACACACACGGACGAACATCGCCGGCGCCAAAACAACACAGAGGTCTGCTGGATGTGAACTGAGCGCGCCGCCACTCCCGGGGATGTGAACGAGGCTCCCTGCCTTGTCAGTGGCAATTATGCAGCAGTAAATAACGGAATATTCTAGCAGGCTTGTACTGCTCCTAAGACTGACAAATGAGCACTCTATCTCGCAGGAGCTGAGGTCTCCAAGTGTGTCCGGCTCGTTTTTATCCTCGACCTACACTGCTGGTGTGAGGCTGGCCACAGTAATTCACCGCTCGGGAAATCTGAAGGGAGGAACATCATATACACAGAATTTCTGCAAAACTTTAAGGGTAAAACTGCAATATATATATATATATATATATATATATATATATATATATATATATATATATATATATATATATATATACATTACAGGAAAACAGATTGACCACCATTCACACAGCGAATGGAATCCAAACTCCAAAACTTCACTACAGGTAATGTCCCATCTCTCAATCATGCAGTCTCATGCTGCTTCAACTTCACCACCCAAGCCAACACAAGACACATACCACAAGGAATCAGGG
>NC_092233.1:4265000-4295000 GCF_036320965.1 Panulirus ornatus | reverse complement strand
CTTTCTCGCCTCTTCTTTTAACACCTTTTTCTTGCTCACCGAACCACTGAACACCAGGAAATAATTTTGGTTGTTTTCAACGTGTTTATAAGACCACATCTTGCATGTGAAGAAGTCCAGTTCTGGCCGCCGGTCTATAGAAAGGACGAACAAGTGCAAAGAAGACCTTCACAACCAATTCCAGTCTGAGAAGACCTTCTGGATGATGAGAGGTAAAGAAGACTCCATCTCTCTCCTCATACTGGGTCGTGAGTGGATACAAGCTCCCGCGTCTCAATAAACTCATCAGTTTGATTCATTAAGACTTCTTTTTTGACATCCAGCTATCACTACTGATACAGGATACCATGAAGTTATAAGATATGCTACTAACATGTTCAGCTCTTTTTCTAAACAGAATCCTTACCTTGAACACTATTTCTCCTATGTACTCCTATATATCAATAATTCTTTCACTCCTTTTCCTTCATTTGTTCTGTCATCTCCTTCTTTCTCTATGCTCGTAATTCCTTCTTCCCTTCTCACTCTCCCTACTTATCTCCTCCTGTATCTCCCATTAACTTCTTTATCATTCTCTCCTTAACTCTTTCGCTTTTACGTAAGCTGTATCAACCTGGCATCTCTACGACGCAACCCGGAGTTAACGAGTGAAGCCACAGGCACATGATCAACATGATCAGGCGACAACAAGGGATCGGGACATTATTCCCAGTTTTTGTAATGTATCTCTGAGGTGCACGGTTCGAATCCCAAGTTTAACGACCGCCTACCACTTGATGGCCATTAAACCAGACGACATACAAGGACTGCGACACCACGAAGTTCTGGGCAAGTCCCTGGCTGGCTCAGACGAATATCAAGGTATACTGGAACTCCAGTATTTGGGGAGATCTTTGGCGGCCTCGGGGTTGATTGTGAGAGAAAAAGTAACTAAATAAACTCTTTATCATATCAGGAATTATATAGGTAATTGTTGCCTTCATAGTGACTCTAACAAGGAGAGGAGAGTGTACAGAACCTGGCAATGATAACAAACGCTGTAAAATCTCTGCTCTTGGTGGAGTAGATACTGTACGTGTAATGATAATAATAATAAAAATAATGATGATAATAATGATAATGTTAATAATGATGAAAGTAATAATAATAATAATAATAATAATAATAATAATAATAATAATAATAATAATTAATGATAATAATAATAATAATAATTATAACAATGATAAATGATAATAATAATATCAATAATAATAACAAATGATCGTGATGATAATAATGATAATTATAATGATAATAAGAATAACAAAATAATGATAATGATAGTTCTAAGCAAACACTAAAACTAAAGAAAGAATATATTCACCAAAAATAACTGGTCAATGAAATGGAATAGCATGTTAAACAGACAGACAGACAGTCTTCAAACATATATCGTCTGCACAATTTCCCTATTTGGCGCCCAAGAGTCGAACCCAGGGTACCGGGAACAGCAGGCGGACAGCGAACCACTTGACCGCCAATGTTATGTACCTTCAGGTGTGAGGCAATGTGTAAACTTTTGATTGTTGAGGATAACCACAATGGCGGGGATGGGAGGTTGTCCTTGTAGCGGTCTGTGCGAACTCGGATGGGGCTCGATTTGGTTGTGGTGTCGAACTGCAACTCGGGGACGAGGGATCTCTGGTGACAGGAGGTGACGGTGTTGCGGGATAGTGCAGTTGAGCTCCCTTTCCCCAAACTGTTGATTAAGGGTTTTGGTCGATGGTTGGAGATGGGCGAGAAAGTCAGTGTGTTAAAATACGTGTGTGTGTGTGTGTGTGTGTGTGTGTGTGTGTGTGTGTTCCTAACCCCCCCCCCCCCCATCCTCTTGACTTCAGTACACCTCGAAGGTCGTAGCAGCTATCTGATGAGGCTCTAGGGGGCGAGGGAAGTCGGTGACATCTTGAGGGTGAGGGAGAAGGGTCATGTCATCTTGGTATGTGGCGTGGGTGATGTCAGCTTGGTATGTGGCGTGGATGATGTCAGCTTGGTATGTGGCGTGGGTGATGTCAGCTTGGTATGTGGCGTGGATGATGATGTCAGCTTGATATTTGGCGGGGGTGATGTCAGATCCAGATGTCAGGTTAATGATGACGAGGCTGTGACTTCAGGTTGGGTCTGAGTGGAATGACATCATTTCCATTTTGGGAAGAGAAAAAAGGTAATGAAAATCTGTCTATCTGCCTATCTATCTATCGGTCTGTCTATTTATCTATCTGTCTATCTTGTGTCGGAGTGTGGAGGGTGAGACGTCTGGCGACCACCCTCGACTTGTGTGGGATCCTCAACCTCTTACTTCTCCTCTTCCCCCTCTTCTTTCTTCCTCTTTCCCCTCCTCTTTCTCCCTCTTTCCCCTCCTCTTTCTTCCTCTTCCCCCTCCTCTTTCTTCCTCTTCCCCCTCTTCTTTCTTCCTCTTTCCCCTCCTCTTTCTCACTCTTCCCCCTCCTCTTTCTTCTTATCTTCCCTCCTCCATATTTTCCTTCTTCCCCCTTCCTCCTCCCCACCTCCTTCACCCTCTCCTCTCCCTCTCCCTACCTTATCTTCTTACCTTCTTTTCCCCTCCCTCCCTCTACGTATCCTTCACCCCTTCCCTCCCTCTTTGTATCTTTCATCTTCCTCCCTCCCTTCCTCTTCGTATCCATCACCTTCTTCCCTCCATCCCTCTCTCCCTGGATATATCCATCACCCCACCCCTTCGTCCACGCACCCTCCGCCCTTTTCCCTCCCCGCCCTCCACCTCCCTCCAGTACCCCTGGCGTAATGACCCAGCAAAAGTAAACTGTTTATAGGGAGGCTGGGCCCGTGATACCCCCAGCGTTATGGGGTGAGAGAGAGAGAGAGAGAGAGAGAGAGAGAGAGAGAGAGAGAGAGAGAGAGAGAGAGAGAGAGAGGTGGGGGGAGGTGGGGCCTTCACACACACATGCACGCACAAAAAAAAAAGTAATATGGCAGTGTACATGCATGACAAACTAACAATATGTATTTTATCACTGTTTCCATCCGGTTTGACACTACATATTAACACGTTGGTGATAGAGGGTGTAGGCACACACACACACACACACACACACACACACACACACACACACACACGCTAGGAGAGAGGGGCGGGTGGGTGGGGGGGGGGGCTGGCTGGGAGGGTGGTGAAGGGGGCCCCCCCGCCCTCAGAATAACATGTAAACATCAGGTTTGGTCGGAATGTATCATAACGCCGTAGGAATGTCAGGTCATCAGCTGGGGAGTGAGGGGGACGCCACCAGCTGACGGCCTCCCCTCACGCACACATCCCCCCACACCCCTACCTCCCTCCTACCACTCCAACCCCCCACCCCCACAGTTCTATGGCCTCCCATACCACTACCATCACCTTCTTCCACAGTTTCGACAACTCCCACATCATCACTGACGCCACCAAGTCCTCCCACACTACCATCAGGTTCTCCCACAGCACCACCAACACCTCCAGGTCCTCTCACAGCACCACCAACACCTCCAGGTCCTCCCACAGCACCACCAACACCTCCAGGTCCTCTCACAGCACCACCAACACCTCCAGGTCCTCTCACAGCACCACCAACACCTCCAGGTCCTCCCACAGCACCACCAACGCCTCCAGGTCCTCCCACAGCACCACCAACACCTCCAGGTCCTCCCACAGCACCACCAACACCTCCAGGTCCTCCCACAGCACCACCAACGCCTCCAGGGCCTCCCACAGCACCACCAACACCTCCAGGTCCTCCCACAGCACCACCAACACCTCCAGGTCCTCAAATTCTAAGACCTGTCCTTTGATATAGACATTCTAAACCTCCATTCGATAGCCAGACACCACACACTTCGTCTGTTATAACCATAAACTAACTCCTTTTTAACAGGTACATACCATTCAACAGTTAAATACTTCGTGTTTCCCCTAATCTCATTTTGATGTGACCGTCAGAGCTTTGCAAAAAAAAAAAAAAATCTAAGAAAAAAAGATAATTGTCTGTAGTTAAAGATACCTATCTGTCGTCATATCTAATTAACATACATAGTTACACTTTAGAATTTACATAGTGTAGATCAATGTAGTATTGGCAGTTTGGCATGATGTGTGGAGAATGATGGATTACGGCGTATTATGTATGATGCATAATGTATGATGTATGATGTATGAGGTTACAAATGTGGCTTCTTCACGTCTCATCTCCCCAGAGGACCTGGCCATGTTACTGCATGAGCCACATGTGTGGTGATGACCCGACCAACAGGTGTGTGTTGAGCACGGTGAGGGAGACGAACATCTGTTGGTTTACCTGTGACATCTGTTGGTTTACCTGTGGCATCTGTTGGTTTACCTGTGACATATGTTGGTTTACTGTGGCATCTGTTGGTTTACAGTGGCATCTGTTGGTTTACCTGTGACATCTGTTGGTTTACTTGTGGCATCTGTTGGTTTACTTGTGGCATCTGTTGGTTTACCTGTGACATCTGTTGGTTTACTTGTGGCATCTGTTGGTTTACTTGTGGCATCTGTTGGTTTACCTGTGACATCTGTTGGTTTACTTGTGGCATCTGTTGGTTTACCTGTGACATCTGTTGGTTTACTTGTGGCATCTGTTGGTTTACTTGTGGCATCTGTTGGTTTACTTGTGGCATCTGTTGGTTTACCTGTGACGTCTGTTGGTTTACTTGTGCATTGACTTGTGTTCGGCACCAAAGTAACCCCAACCTGAGCCAGGTACCCGTTTATCGACCAGCCCCGAGGGTGGAATGAGCACCTAGGTTGGGTGTAGGCCGACTGCCGCGCCCAGGACTCGAACTCATACGGTTCCGACTCTGGGCAGGTCCGTGCTGACTCATAGTCAGTAACGATAAGCACCACACCACGGAGGCCTGTGTGTGTGTGTGTGTGTGTGTGTGTGTGTGTGTGTGTGTGTGTGTGTGTGTGTGTTAGCCTGGCAAAGAAGACTTCATTTGGGAAAGAGCTTGGGAAAGCCTAGTCGACCACACTTACACACTTAGGTAATTAGCTTGAGTGTGTCAGGAGAGGGTGGAAGGTAAACACTCACATCCCCCCCCCTCACCTCCCCTCCACCCCAATTCCCTCCCCCTACCCCCCCTCCCCCCAACTCCCCTCCTCTCTGTACTCTGCATAAGCCTTCTCCTCCACCTTCCCCCCTGCCCCACCCTGAGTACCTTCACTAATTCCCTTGAGTGCTATGACTTGCTCTCTCCCTCCCCCATCCCCATCCCTACCCTTCCCCCCATTTCTGCACCCCCTCCCATCTGTCCTTCGCCCCTGACCTCCTTCCATCCCCCTTCCCCCTCATGTCCCTATCATGATGACTGATTTTCTTTGACAGGTTTAAAAACAATGAACTGTTGTCTTTGATAAGGTTGGCACAATGACATATCATCTGCAATAAGTTTAACACAATACCTTATTTTCTTTAACAAATTCAACGCAGTGGCTTATCATTTAGCATGATTGCTTATTTCCCTTAAGTTTAGCAATATCAATTCATCTCCATCCCATCAAACAGTGTATGATACTCAAAATATAAACTGATTTAGAAGTACAATCTACAAGAAATATGATAGATCACAAATAGAAATACATATATATATATATATATATATATATATATATATATATATATATATATATATATATATATATATATATATATATATATATATATATATATATATATTATATTATTATTATTATTATTATTATTATTATTATTATTATTATTATTATTATCATTATTTTGCTTTGTCGCTGTCTCCCGCGTTAGCGAGATAGCGCAAGGAAACAGACGAAAGAATGGCCCAACCCACCCACGCACACATGTATATACATACACGTCCACACACGCAGATATACATACCTATACATTTCAACGTATACATATATATACACACACACAGACATATACATATATACACATGTACACAATTCATACTGTCTGCCTTTATTCATTCCCATCGCCACCTCACCACACATGAAATAACATCCCCCTCCCCCCTCATGTGTGCGAGGTAGCGCTAGGAAAAGACAACAAACGCCACATTCGTTCACACTCAGTCTCTAGCTGTCATGTAATAATGCACCGAAACCACAGCTCCCTTTCCACATGTGAACAAGAGCAAGGTTAATAGGTACAGTAGGGTTGAGGGCCAAGTCAATTGGGAGGTAAGTTTGAATGGAGAAAAACTGGAGGAAGTGGTTTTAGATATCTCGGAGTGGATTTGGCAGCGGATGGGCCCATGGAAGCGGAAGTGAATCATAGGGTGGGGGAGGGGGCGAAAATTCTGGGAGCCTTGAAGAATGTTTGGAAGTCGAGAACATTATCTCGAAAATTAAAAATGGGCATGTTTGAAGAAATAGTGGTTCCAACAATGTTATATGGTTGCGAGGCATGGGTTATGGATAGAGTTGTGCAGAGGAGGGTGGATGTGCTGGAAATGAGATGTTTGAGGACAATATGTGGTGTGAGGTGGTTTGATCGAGTAAGTAATGTAAGGGTAAGAGAGATGTGTGGAAATAAAAAGAGTGTGGTTGAGAGAGCAGAAGAGGGTGTTTTGAAATGGTTTGGTCACATGGAGAGAATGAGTGAGGAAAGATTGACCAAGAGGATATATGTGTCAGAGGTGGAGGGAACGAGGAGAAGTGGGAGACCAAATTGGAGGTGGAAAGATGGAGTGAAAAAGATTTTGAGTGATCAGGGCCTGAACATGCAGGAGGTTGAAAGGCGTGCAAGGAATAGAGTATGAATATGGTATGAAAAGCTAAATCAGTCTTATATGAAATATATGATAAACTAGAACGATAATTAACAAACACAAAAATGAATAACCTCTTTACTTTCCAATATACCTACAGGATATATGACTATCTGCAACTCCACCTCCCTACACCCACCCCCCAAAACAACAAATAACCCAATACATCAACAGTATATAACTCTGCCTACAACCACTACAGTAATGTACCCCTTCCTACAAAAATAAATCCAATACATTAGCAGTACAACTCTGCTTACAACCACTACAGTAATTAACCCAATACATCAGCTTCTTCTACAACCCCCCCCCCTCCTACAAAGATAAACCAAATACATTATCGGTATGACTGCCCACAACCACTACAGTCCACAACCTCTACATTATAGCAGTATAGCTCAGTCTACACACCCCTGCATTAATTAACCCAATACATCAGCGGTATAGCTGTCTACACACCCAGTACAGTGATTAACCCAATCTCTGTCTCGTTAGCATATTACCCAACAACACAGCCCGATATATCGTAGTTATATATATTGTGGCCAGATATATCGTGGCCACATATACAGAAGTGAGATATATCGAGGCCAGATATATCACAGAAAGATATACCAATGCCAGATATGCCGAATTGAGATATTTCGTGGCCAGATATGCCGAGGGGAGATATGTCGTGGCCTAATATATCGTGGCTAGATATATCATGGCCAAATATATCCTGACCAAATATATCATGATCAGATATATCGAGGTCAGGTATATCGTGGCCAGATATATCATGGCCAGATATATCGAGGCCAGATATACTTATTACTCTCCTATGGTATGCTGACCTCCAGTGCTCGTTCTTGGCTAGATATATCATGGCCAAATATATCCTGACCAAATATATCATGATCAGATATATCGAGGTCAGGTATATCGTGGCCAGATATATCATGGCTAGATATATCGAGGCCAGATATACTTATTACTCTCCTATGGTATGCTGACCTCCAGTGCTCGTTCTTGCCCCCCCCCCCTTCACCCCATCACCCCCCAGCCCCCACCCCCACTACCTCCTACCGTTAACTGTCATAAATAGTTTAACTAATCACTAGGTCAACATACTACTTTACTGAACGTCTGATGACTAAACGAGGGAAATGAAAATAAACCCTAATTACCTATGAGCCTTATGCACACTGACCGGATGGGCGAATGTACTAACTCTCTCCCCACGGTTGTAATGGAGGAGGGTGATATGACCCTTACGTCAAGGAGGAGTAAGTGTCGGAATATCATGCCAGCCGTCCTCGCCGGGACATTCACTTAGACCATTAAGCATTCGTGTAAATGCTGTTAACGGCGGCCGGCCGTGCGTGAATGGCCCGGCCCATGCGTGCGTGCGTGCGTGCGTGCGTGCGTGCGTGCGTGACACGCCTCCATAACTCTAACCACCATCCCCCCCCCCCCGTCCCCCCGTCCCTACTCACAGACCTACCGGTAACGTTGTAATGATGGTAAAGGGTGATTGAAGGAATGACATTGTTTTCTACCAGGGTTTGGGGTGGGGGGGGGGGTAGAGGAAAGGGGGAGGGGGAGGGGGGGTCCGCACAGCTATCCATAGCTTCCTTCCCCCCCTCCTCCTCCTCCTCCTCCTCCTCCTCCTCTCTTCCTCAGTGTACAGCAGCGAGGATAGGAGGAGGAGGAGGAGGAGAAGGGGGAAGCGGAGGGGGAAGGGGGATGAAGAAGGAAGGGGTGGGGCGGGCACGAAGAGCTGGAGTGACGGAGGTGGGTGGTGAGGGGAGGTGGGGAAGGGAGGGAGGGAGGGAGAAGGAAAAGAGAACCAGAGAATAAGATTTGGTTTCTGAACCTTAAAAAGGCATTAGAAAGGGCGAGAACCAAGAAAGGGGGATAGAAAATAGAAAAAGGATCAGAAAACCAAGAAGGCGGGGGTGGCATAGAAAATGGAAAAAGGGTTAGATTAATAACGTCACAGAGAGAGAGCAACAGTGTAGATTAGATAACAGATAAGGGTGAGAATGAGGGAAAGATCCAAGGGATGAACCCCTCTATCTCCATCACGGGCAAGCGGGAGTGTTTTGTCTTGGTCCACAGGATGGTAGTATTCCCGCACCACAAGGATCATCCACTAGACGAATCCTAGTGAACATCCTGTCTCCGTTTTCACTGATATATGGATTTCTCTGCGACGATATACAACAGAGATCGCGACGTAAACAGCCACTGCAGTTTATGAATGACAGGATATTACACAGTAACAGTCAAACAGGTCAATTGACAGGAGCAAATGACTGACCCTTAGGTGGGTGGGGGAGGGGGGTGGGGAACAGCAGTTAGGATCTTTGTAACAAGCAAGTTTACTCCGTTGATCAGGACGTAATCGCCAGTTTACCCCTCCAGTTTTGAGGAGCGGGGCAAAATTGTGTGGTGGTGGTGGAGGAGGAGGAGATGGGGCGGCCTGGAGCTCTGGTATCTCCTCGAACCTATTCACTTACTTCGGGGTCGTCCACCATCGCTATCTAACGACCTGGGTGACCCCCAGTTTCATGACCCTGTTTCATGACCCGACCTAACCTGAGGTGAACATTTGCGTATCATCCGTCCCAACTGATGAACGACGGAAGGTTTACGTTTGCTGATGATGCCTTGGTCATGAGGGAGGGGAGAGCGAGGAGGATTGCATTCACGTACAAGGGGATATAGGCAAACACTAGAGGTGGTCTTTCTCGGGTGCTGCACGGTGATTGGACTTCGTTCTGACGACGAGACTGGTGGATGGTGGGCTGATGCCTGGAGTAAGCGCGGACCTGAGGTTTTGTCTGGTTGTAGGTGTTGTGGGTTGTGGGTTGTGGGTTGTGGTTGAGTGACACCATCATGGGTGCTCCGCACACCCTCTACTGGCATGATTTCCTCATATCATCCCACCTCCTGATCCCTGTTGTTGTTGTTGTTGTTGTAGCTGGGTATTTTTTAACTGTTGAACTTTCGAAAACTTTTGTTTCATGGGGATTCGAACCAGTTGTTTTCATCTCCAGCGAGGTGGTCAGCTGACGGATTGGTTGCAGGCTCTTCCATATACCGTCTGCCAAACTCTCGCTTTGAGAGCGACTATTGGAGTTTCCCCTTTCAAGACGTTGTGTTTGTGTCTCACTTGACTTCGGTAGAGTTTATTTACTTTGTTTTCAGACTAGTCATCAGGGAGGTGAGACATCAGGGAGCTGTAGGGTCGAACCCTGATGGGAGGAAGTTTCATGACCTTTCGTCGGCAGATCTTGTGTCGACAGAACTGGAAAGTCTCATACACTTAGGGTGATGAAGCTGCTGAAGCGGTTCGGTCCAGGTTTAGGGTTCGAGACTGTGAAGCAAGGATAAACTGCTGTCTCATGGAACCTGACTCTTTCTCTCTGAGGCTTCATTTGACACGTCAGTAGAGTTCGAAATCCAGGAATTATGATCCTTCGAGCTGTTGGAACATACACTCTATACACACCTCCCTATTGGCCACATCTTCTATACTCTATTCCATCATGTGTTGCCTGGAACCAACCCTACACCTCTTATCGACTTTTCCAGACCACCTGGAACACCTCATCCGTTCTGGAACGTACGTACACCCGGAGTTTGAAACATCATCAACGTCTTGTCTTTTTGCCCACCCGAGCGCCTCTCCTACCCGGAGCAGGACCGCCTCCTTGTCAAGGTCCGCAGTCCACAGTAACCTGAGGTAGATCCTTCAACACACTGATGGGAAGATCCTGTAGGATAGGCCTGGTCGCCTTCTCGTTGCTATCAAAACCTGACGCCAATTTTCTCTCCCTTTAAGCGAGTGCTTCGTCCCTATACCTCCCTGCTATGTGTAGTTAGATATAGCTTCGTCCCTATACCTCCCTGCTATATGTAGTTAGATATAGCTTCGTCCCTATACCTCCCTGCTATGTGTAGTTAGATATAGCTTCGTCTCTATACCTCCTTGCTATGTGCAGTTAGATATAGCTTCGTCTCTATACTTCCTTGCTATGTGTAGTTAGATATAGCTTCCTCTTTAAGGTTGTCATATAAAGGGAAATGACCTCTAAATGTTGTGTGATTGTGTCCAGGTCCAGGTCCTGTGGAATCCTCAACTTTCCTCTCGTCCTGGTAGCGACTGAACGCCCTTTGCCACACGTCAGGTCACCATCCACATACAGCGTGAGCTCCATCACCTAACACACCTCGCTCTCTGCATCGTCTGACTGTAGCAATACGAGTCTTACTTTAAAGTATCAGATGTGTTCCAATCAGCCATTTTCGAACTACACAGGTACCGTACTGGGGTTCGGGCTGGGGCCCCTAGTTCAGTTGGCCGGCACGAAGGGATAACGAGCCAACGAGGGGTCATTTAGACTGCCACTCTTCACAGCGCTTGGCCTGGCTGATTGGCTGTGCGGTGGTGCCACACAACACGTATCCACATTTGCCATTCCATCACGACCACCGCTGCAGTGCAAGGGAGTCTAGTCCATCCTGTAAGAGCCATAAGACTGTGATGGACGGGTTATAAATGACCTCTGAAGACGTTCTTTTTCACAGCCGCGCCGGCGAAGGGGGAGTGCGCTGGCCTGGACCAGTAGTGTTGTGTTGCCGTTTTCTTTGCCTCGTGTTGATGCCTCGGGCAGCGTTCCTTGTTGTTGTTGTTGTTGTTGTTGTTGGCGTTTTTTTCGGCATCTTTTAAGTGGCAACACTGGAGAGAGAGAGAGAGAGAGAGAGAGAGAGAGAGAGAGAGAGAGAGAGAGAGAGAGAGAGCAAGTCACTGGACAAGCCACCAACCCACAAAGCACGAACCACCTTTCCATCACACTTTTCACGTGGGAAAACCAGCCGCCAGGAGGAAACAGCCGCGGGAATCAATAACTGCTTCACCTGGACCAATCATAAACGCAAACGAGACAGCTTGGGCTTTCTCATTGGCCTTTCTCTCCATCCTTCCCCCGACCACCCCACTTCCCAACTACCACTACTACGGCCGAACACAACTCAGCCACAACAATGGCCGCCGACTAACTGTTGTAGTTCCCGAGGTTGTATATTGTGTATAATAAACTTCCCTTTATGTTTCCTGCGAAAATTTGCATTTGCGGGAATGGCAAGGCTTTAACTTGCTAAGGTATGACGACAGAGTGAAGCTTAAATTTCCCAGAGAACACTTAGGGCCGGGTTAGAGAGGCGAACATGGGCCCAGTTCGTTGCATTGGCTCAGGCTTGTCGTAAGTGCCACTGGAATGAGACGAATCCTGCCACTGCTGAGAACTGGAGGGGGAAGGGAGGGATGGATGGAAGGGTCAGTGGGGAGACACGGGTGGAGGGTTGGGGGGGGGAGATAAGGAGGGAGAGAAGAGGGGAGTGTAAGCGAGGTGGGAGATATTTGGAGAAATAATGAAGAAGAAAACGTGAGGCGTAAAGATAGATGGAACAGAGAGAAAACTGGATTAACAACGGGACAGAAGACCAGAAGAGGATGGAATGGATGATGGAGGATAGACGGATGATGGTACGTGGGAAGGATAGATAACAGAAGACCTGATGGTCAATGATGAGATTGTCTGCTGGAAGCCAGTGATGCCATTTGAATTCCTAATCTAGACAGATGGAGACAGAATAGTGAAGAAGGCTCCTCCCCACCCACCACTATAGATGGAGACAGGATGGTACAGCAGAAGGCTCCTCCCCATCCACCACTCCCTTACGGACTTCAACCAGCAGGGCTGATGGAAGATCATGCACTGAGGAGAGGATATGGTATGGAAAACATAAGGGAAAGGATGAATGGAAAATATTCTGATCTCATTCCAGTCCCGGATGCTCTGAGGAGGAAGTGTCTAAGCCTCTTGTCTTGCATAGAAAAAGGGAGTTGAAACACGTTTAGTCACTGTCATGAACAGAGTTATCTCCTTATGATTAGTATCGTTAAAGTAAATATTACGTAATGATTTAAAACAATAGATTATCTTGATAAAATCTAGCTGCAGTTTATTCCAATATCTTATATTTCTACACCTGAAAAATATCCTTTTTTCCCCTCAAGTTTCTATTACATATTCTTCCCTTTGCCTTCATGCCATATTTTTCTGATCATTGTATTTATATCTTTCCTGGAGAAACTGATGGTTGTATTAAGTAGAATCATTAATCTATACACTTTTGTTAGATCTTCCTCGGTGGAAAAACAATTACAAAATTCTGAGTTATTCTTTATGATGTTCATTTCTGAGTGAGGGAAGTAGTCTTGTTGCTCTCCTTTGTATTTGCTCTACTATTTCTTCATCATTTATAGACTATAGTACAGAGACCAGAAGTAAATAAAGGTATTCTAAATCAATTCTAACTAGGACGTTGTAAAAAGTATTGTCTAACGTTTCTTAGTTTAGATATCTAACTTAGAAATCTGATATTCTGTTTGCTTTAGTACATGAAGCAAAACGTTGCTCTGGATATCTTCAGTCAGTATTGATCATCACTACAAAGTCTTTTTCTTATTGATCCTATGAAAGCAACTCAACAAACATTTTCTATCTGTATTTTATACCATTAACACAAACCATTCTGAAATGGTAAATGACAATAAATAAGGAAAGAAAGATTAGCTTTTACACGTAGATAAAGGTAGCAACGCAAGGGGTAGATGGAGGAAAATGGGGCGTTGTAGGCTAAGGGGGAAAATATAGGTTGTTGACATTGAGTGAGAGAGAGTGTGGGAGAGAAGGCAACGGTCTGACAGAGTATCACACAAGCTATTAGAGAGAATATTATATGGTGGGGACGGGGGGGGGGGGGGGGGAGGTAACGTTAATTGAGGGGGATCCTACGTGATGGTTTGTGTGTGTGTGGAGGGGAGAGAGAGAGAGAGAGAGAGAGAGAGAGAGAGAGAGAGAGAGAGAGAGAGAGAGAGAGAGAGAGAGAGAGAGAGTTTTAAGGGTGTAGTGAAGATAAGGGTCATTCAAAGGCCTATTAGGGTAAGAGCAAAGGCCAGTGTTGTCGAGGGAATAATGAAGAGGAAGGTGTAGCGATGATGGTCTGTGTGTTGCCCCATAAGAAGGTTCAGGTCAAAGATGAATGGTGCCAGGGGTGTGGTGACGATGAGTGTGTAGTGGAGATGGGCTTCGACATTAATGACAGAATTCAGGACAAGAGCGTGTGGTGTCAAGAGTGTAGTGAAGATGAGAATATAGTGAAGATGTAGCGTAGTAAATATAAGGCTGTAGTGAAGATGGCCTCTGACCTGACCTCTCTCAAAATATGATGCAAGCCAGTTCAAAGTCGGCCGAAGATGCTATAGTGATGATAATACAGAAACCTGGATTTCTGCAAACTTGACGCATACTGGAACTTTGGAGAGGTCTCCCACCCTCAGTCAGTACCCTCTTAAAAATCATGGTGGTTCTTGGAGGAGCCACCTGCAGCAGCAGCAGCAACAACACCTCCGTCAGGGTGATGGAACGTGTGTGTGTGTGTGTGTGTGTGGTTGGGAGGTCACCTGACTATTGGCCCTCACCACCTCCTCCTTGCGTGACCATTAATAAGGCCAGTAAAGACTTGCTCTGGAGGCGCTGCCAGCCTGATACGAATATGTGATGGTGGCCATAGAGGTAATGGGTATGGTAGGGGGGGGTATGTTCTCATGGGGATATATAGGTCATGGGTCATGATGAGGGGATATGTTATAATGGGGAGAGAGGCAATGGGTCATAATGGGTGTATATTTTATCACAAGGTCATAATGGGGCTTTGTTATGAGAGAGAGAGAGAGAGAGAGAGAGAGAGAGAGAGAGAGAGAGAGAGAGAGAGAGAGAGAGAGAGAGAGAGAGAGAGAGAGAGAGAGAATAGTAATGGGTCATAATGGGGGTATGTTATCATAGGGAGAGAGATAATGAGTCATAACAGGGGCATGTGTTGTTATAGGAAAGAGATAACGGAGGAATGTGTTATCCAGGAGAGATATAATGGGTCATAATGGGGTTATATGTTATCATGGGAAGAGAAGTAATGGGCCAGTATAAGGTATATATTTCATGCGGAGGCAGATCATGGGTCATCATGGGCATATGTTATGATGGGGAAGAAGATAATGATAGGTCAGAAAGGTGGTTTATGCTATGGTATCATGGGGAGAGAGTTGTGGGTCAGGATGGGGTATATCTTATAATGGGGAGAATATCATATAAGGATGGAATATACGTTATCATGGGAACGGATCACTGGGTCAGGACGAGAGGTCACTTTGGGGGTCACGATGGGGTGGTTCTTGAAGAGGTCAGTACGAATGAGGATGAGTTGAATGACCTTTTGGTTCTGTCTTGCAATTTGGGGACGAGGGATCTCAATGTGGCAGGAGGTGACAGTGGCGGGGATGGTGCCATAACTTCTTCTCGAACTGTCAGATGTGGTCCAGGGGATGATGGTTGGAGGGTCGGGAGGACCAGTGTGTTGAATGCCTCCTGACTGACAGTGTAAGAGGGATCGTGGAAGATTTTTTGCATGTCCTTTTTCTGCATCTTTTGTCTCGTGACTTTTGTTGTGGTGCACCTGTTGTGTGGTGGACCTATTGTGTGGTGGGCCTGTTGTGTGGTGGGCCTGTTGTGTGGTGGACCTGTTGTGTGGTGGACCTGTTGTGTGGTGGGCCTGTTGTGTGGTGGACCTGTTGTGTGGTGGACCTGTTGTGTGGTGGACCTGTTGTGTGGTGGACCTGCTGTGTGGTGGACCTGTTGTGTGGTGGACCTGTTGTGTGGTGGACCTGTTGTGTGGTGGGCCTGTTGTGTGGTGGACCTGTTGTGTGGTGGACCTGTTGTGTGGTGGGCCTGCTGTGTGGTGGACCTGTTGTGTGGTGGACCTGTTGTGTAGTGGACCTGTTGTGTGGTGGGCCTGTTGTGTGGTGGACCTGTTGTGTGGTGGACCTGTTGTGTGGTGGGCCTGTTGTGTGGTGGACCTGTTGTGTGGTGGGCCTGTTGTGTGGTGGACCTGTTGTGTCTGTTGTGTGGTGGAGAGGGAGGAGTGCCAGGTGGCAGGCATAGGCAAGGTTGCGAAGCATGGAAGTCGATCACATGTGCTTGAGTCCAGGTGCAGTGATGCCACGTGTCCAAAGGAACGAGGAACGTAGGGACGAAAGCTAAATGGTCTGATGACGGCGCTGAAGAGTTCTTTCTCTTCAGTTTAGTTTGTCGTCAAAAGAGACACTGAGAAGCTTGATGGACTGGACGACCTGGAAGGGGCTGGGGGCTACTGGGAGAGGAGTTGGGACAGGGCTGGAACCTTGGTGGACTGGACAACCTGGAAGGGGCTGGGGCCTAGTGAGACATTACGAGATGGGACATGGTTAGAGGCGAGGCTGATGTGCATGACTACAGTGGTGGTTGGTTGGGTTGATGATGACACGACTGGCTGTGGTCCAGGTCTGGAGGCTCTTATGGGTTTCCTGGAAGGTCTTATAGTCGGGAGAACTGTTGCCAACGAAGCCAACAGTGGCAGAGTCGTCGAGTACTCCCAGCTAGCTAGGGTGTCCATCAAGACATCATCTATAAGGATGAGGAAACACAAAAGTTCCCATCAGTGTCTGCAGCGAGACGCGACAGGTGAGGGACTGGAAGGTGGAGACGGCTCCTTGGAAGCGACCAGTCTGGCTACCCTCAGAGCGAAGGGCTACAAGCCATGAAATTATATTTCTCCGCAGCCCAAGGTTGATGATGGCTCTGGTGGTGGTTAGGTTATGGTATATGTAAATGTGTGTGTGTGTGTGTGTGTGTGTGTGTGTGGCTATCCTTGTCTCCCAGGGTGGCTAGATCTGGATATGATAAAGACAACAGAGCCTTTGATAAGTGGTAATAATGAGTAATGGACATTATGATGATATTACAAAAGCATTTTTAATGCAGACATGTATATACATGAACAGCCGTGTCTTTGGATCCTCAGAACCAGCACGTCCTCCGGAGTATCCTCCACCAGAGGACCTCTCCCCTGGCTCCTACCTCCTCCAGAAGCAACACTTGCCCTCCGGTGCGTCCTGCCCCCATCAGCCCCGCCCTCGCTTCCTGACGAATTAGCCTGGGGCACTCGGGGATCATCCCGCGTCTAGGAAGCAGATCGTGTATGGGTGTTCGCCTTTAAGGAAGGCATCCGTCTGAGAGGAAGGAAGGAAGGAAGGTATCCTACGCAGGGCGACACTACCGCCTCCCTTCACGTGGCCGAGTCTGCTAGTTTCCTACGCCCCTGATCGCGTGATCCTTTTTGGGGGCCTTTTACGACCCAGAGGCGGGGGAGATGGGCGGGGGGGAAGTTAGGGGTGAAATAGGGAAGGGAAGAAAGGAGAGGGAGGGGAGGTTGTGTGGATAGTGGGTAGGGGTATTGACTCATGACGCCCCTCCCGCCAGCCCCCCTGCCTCACTTCAGCCATCCCTCTCCATTTACGTGGTTGGGTCATCCGCTTCACGCTCTCCTCATCGTCAGTCGTCATCCCTCATGCCTCTCCCACCACGCTTCTATCATCCGCTTCATCCATTCTACTTCATTCTTCCCTCTGATGTCACCCACCTTTTATCCAACACCCTCTCATTCCACCTCACTCATTCATCCAGCCACCTCACCCATCTCTCTTTTGACTTGTCACATCCACTTCATCTACATTACCCTCCACCATCACCTACACCATCCACACCCTCGAGTCATCCACTCCCGTCATCCGTGCATCCACCGCATCCACCGTGAGCTTCAGCGTCCCTCTAGTCCTCGCAGATCTCCAGCGGGCCGTGTCTCCTGCCATGACGTATGGAAATCAACCTTCTCAACTCTTGAGTTTCCACGAGACTTTAGCAATCCCTCATCTTATTTCCTTCCTCCCGCCTCTCATTTCCAGAAACCTCTTAACCCTCAGATGAAAACAAAAACAAAAAAAGACTTCAAATCCCAAGATAACAAATGAAATCCTCAAAACGACAAATCAGATCTCAAAGCGACGGGTCTAATCCCAAAATTGCAAATCGAATCCCCAAATCGAAAAACATGATCCCAAACCGAAAAATATAATCCCAAACCAAAAACTCAGACTCTCCCCCAACCCTACGAATCACAACTCCTACATAATGATGAAAACATCCTTGGGAAAGGTGTGATGGTTGTGGGGGAGTTTGCTTGTGTCTGGGGTGTAAGCGGGTTCCATAAACATTCATCAAACAACGCAAACAATTGTCGTCTTTGTGTTTGGAATGGTCGCGGTTTACTTAATATATTACCCAACAACGCCATCTGGCATGAAGTGATTCAACAGACAGTTCTTCCATCATTCCTTGAGTTTGTGGCTGGTTGACTGTTGGCCCGAGTTATCACGGTGCTATAGAAGTCAGGGCATCATATAGAGGTTTCCATTCATATCTTAAATAATCAAATATAATCAGTCATACTTCCTTTGTTTATTGAATATGACAAAAACTTTTCATGTATCAGATTGGTGGGTGATGAGTTTGAACGCTGATCTCTTGGTTCGTAGGAGGTCTAATCACTGGAGACTGTTCGCTGCGGAAAATGGTCGCTGTCTCATAAGACGTCGCTAGTGGAACCCCGTCCTTTACTTCGGAAAAGGGCCACTATCTCGTGATACGAGACCAGCTAGTTCGAACCTGTCGTCCTTCTTCAATTCGCAACACACACACACACACACACACACACACACACACGGACAATGTCGAGTCAAACAGCCTAAAACAAAAGTGGAGTAAAAATCCCATGAGCGAAATAAGGACTCCTTTCCTCGCCTGAGCAAGCTGTCTCCTTCAAACTTTTGGCCATAACATTAGAGAGGTTTATGGAGAGGAGGGGTGATGATTCACGCCCCTGGGAGTGTACGTGGGCAGGTGGAGGGCGATGATTCAGGCACCTGGGGATATACATGGGCAGGTGAGACGACGGAGGTACAGGACGGGTCACAACTAACACTCGCATTACCCCCAGGAGTTGTGAGTTACGTGGCTGTCGGATCAGACCTCCTCACGTTGTAACTCTGGCTGAGGAGGGGCTCTTGAGGGGGGGAGGGGCAACGCTCAGAGAGAGAGAGAGAGAGAGAGAGAGAGAGAGAGAGAGAGAGAGAGAGAGAGAGAGAGAGCAGTTGTATGAGGGAGGGATAAGAGGGCCCCACACCATGATGGCCTAAGATGGTACAAGAAATGACTAACGATAGTAGGCATCTCCGAGGACATGGTAGGGGAGGGGTCCGACAGGGGGTTCGAGTGGGGTTTCGATAGGGGTTCTGACAGGGGGTTGAACAGTAGGGTTGACAGACGGGCACCGACAGAGGGGTCAGACAGGGGTTTCGACAAGGGGGTCAACAGGGAGCTCAACAGAGGGTCCGACAAGGGGTTCGACAGGGTATTCGACAGCGGGTCAGACCAGAATGTTATGATATGCTGGGGGAAAATGAGGGAGTGTTGCACGGAGGAGTAGGTGGGGGGAGAGAGAGAGAGAGAGAGAGAGAGAGAGAGAGAGAGAGAGAGAGAGAGAGAGAGAGAGAGAGAGAGAGAGAGAGAGAGAGAGAGAGAGAGACGTATTGTTGCAGGGTCGGTCAAGAATACACCATTATTGCATCTGTGGATCAGATAACACCGCCATCGCTGACCCACAATTACCTCCAATCCTTCAAATGTTGAACACCTTCGTTGTTTCTGAAGACTTAACTCTCAGATCATTACCGTCAGAGATAACATAATCAACTTTAGAAGTGACGCCTACCTAAACATCCACCCAACACAACGAGAATCTAACACAGGAATTAAAGATTGATTTTCTTACTACCGCAAAGATAACTTAGACACAGACAGACAAGCAGATGGAAAGAGAGGAGAACACACACACACACACACACACACACACACACACACATAATATGGTCATGGTGGAAGAATCTTCTATATATTTTTTTGGTTCCCCCTGTGGTCCTTTAGCCTCAGTTGTGAGTCGTTAAAAATTAGTGCTGGGAGTGGAGGCGGCGGCGTTCGTGGTGGCCAGCCTGGGCGCTGGACACCGGGTTACGCTCGGTTATGGCTCGTTCTGCTGTTATCACCCGGGTCCACGACCCTGCCCGGGGAGGGAGGAGGAAGGGGAGAGTGTGAGGGAGGGAGGAAGAAGGGGGTGAGGGGGAAAGAGAGGAGGAAGGCCTCCCCAGGCAAGGACATAAGGGGAAATGAGGCTTGAGGGAGGTTTATTTTTTTTCTTTTGGTAGCAAGGGAGGTGGGGTAGTTGTTGTGGGTTGTGAGAAGTTGTATTTGTGAAGTATTGGGACTGTAAAGGGTTGTGGGTTGTGAGAGGTTGTGTTTGTGAAGTACTGGGACTGTAAAGGGTTGGGGTTGTGAAGGATTGGAACTGTGAACGATTTAGGGTTGTGAAGGTCTGGGGTTGTGAGGGGATGATTTGTGAAAAGGTGGCATTGCGAAGAGCTGGAGTTGTACAGGGCTGGGGCATTGAAGAGGTGAAGTTGTGAAGGGCTGGGGTTGTAAAGGTTTGGGTTGCGAGGCGAGAAAAGTGGAATTAGTTGTAGACTTGAGTCTAGAAGGGAAGTTAGGTGAATAAAAATGGCTAATCGTCGAAGAGAATGGGACGTGGGCGAGTGAAGAAGTGAGAACAGCTGGACAAAATGAATTCCCCTCCACCGGCAAGGTAGCTTCCCTTCTGCAGGAGGGAGACGCCTTAGGACATCGTCGCCAGCACCAGTCATCCCCCTGAACACACTGTGTAGGATACCGTAGGGTATAACAACCGCCACCTCCAGATGAGGAGGGCATGTCGGAAGACGTCGCCAGCGCCACCTTCAGGAGGTGATGTGGTGTGATGTTGGATACGCTGTCAGGACATCGCCAGCACCATTTTCCTCCCTAGACGACGCGACGCAAAGACGGGTGTAAGGAGGACGTGGCGAGTACCACTCCTGCTGCAGGTGACGGGGCGTTGTAAAGCTATACTGGTTTGCCAATAGTTCCCTCCGCGACCACTCACGGAGATGGCCGGGTTATTGCAAGTTGTTCAGAGGTACGCCGCTAGGAGGTGAACTTCTGTGGTGGTCATAAGGATAAGATATCAACTCATTCTTTCTTTTTTTTTTCTCCCCTCCCTCCCTCCCTGCCTCCCTCCCTCCCTCCCTGCCTCCCTCCCTGCCTCCCCTTTCCTTCGGAAGTGGAGGAGGAGAATCCTGTCTCAAGGGATTTACTGGTGATGGAGACCGGAGATCGTTCGTTATTCGAGAGGGGCATCTGGTGGCTCCCGACTTAGGTAAGAACGGGTGCTGGGGGCGGCGTGGGGGTCTAATTTTTCCTGTGTATTTTGTTTTGGGAGAGATTGTCTCTCACGGTGTGTCTTGACTCTCACGATGTGTGTCTTGAATGGTTCGAATCACGCCTGCTTGGGGATGTAGGAGGCCAGTGTGATGATAGAGGGTGAGATCCCAACACCCATCCAAGGACAGAGGCGCCTGGGGATGTAGGAGGCCCGTGGGATAGAGGGAGGTATCCCAACACCCATCCGGGGATAGAGGAGGACATTGGTACATATAGAGAGCTTTGGTGAGGTGGAGGGAGGGGTGGGGGAGGGAGATTCACTCCTGCTCATGGATAGGGTTGGATGGAGGGAGTAGGATCCACTCCCTCCTCTTCCTAGGGAGTTTGTGTATTGCCCTCCGCTCTCATAGGAAAGGTTGCAAGCTTCCATCTCCCCCTTCCCTCTAGTATCAATGAAGGGAGTGTAAGCTCCCCCAGATGTCCTTTGCGAAACAGAGTTTGGACTCTACTCTTGGAGAGGAGATTTTGGGCTTCCTCCACTCTCCAGAGGGATGAATGTCGGTTCCCTCCATTTTCAGGGGATCTTTCATCAAATCCCTCCACTGTCAGAGTGTCAGAGTGGAAGAGCTCCCTAAAGGTCCAGAGGTGGTTGCGTGGACTCCCTCCACTGCTTGAGAAGAGAACTAATGGGCTTAATCCAGGCTCAGAAAAGAGTTCCTAGATCTTTTCTCCCCCGTCCAAGAAAAGTGTATGGGTCACTTTACGTTTCCAGAGCAATGGCCGTGGATTTCCTTCACTTTTAGTGGCGTTGATCAATCCAACTTTAGAGGAGAGTGTGTGGGTTCCCTTCACCGTCACTGAGGAGTGTGTTGGGGGGCTTCCTCCACCGCCAGAGTGTGAGACACACTCCAACATCACAGTGGAGTGTGTCGGAACGTCATCACCAATACAGAGGGGTGAGTGCGGCTCCTTCTACTGCTAGAGAGGAGTGTGTTGGGTTCCATCCATAGCCAGAATAGAGTGTGTAGGCCTCCCTCTCTCACCACAGTAGAGTGCGTGGTAGGTCTCCCCCTCCTCTATCGCCAAAGTAGAGTGTGTGGTGGGGGGCGCCTCCGTTTACTTCCAGAGGTGCGAGCGCCGGCCGGGCTCCCTTCCTCCCTCCCTCCCTCCCGTAACAGCCAGCGAGGAATGTGAGAGGGTCATCTGACCGCCGAGGGCTCGCGGGAATCAACCTCTTTCCCAGAGAGAAAAAAGATGAAGATTATCTTCACCAGGGAGGCGTGAAGGGTTAACTTCCCCAGCAGGAGGAGGAGGAGGAGGAGGGCATCTTGCTTTTTTTCCCCCACCCTTCATAATTCACTTCCTTTCTTTTATCCTTCGTCCCTCCCTATCTTTACGAAGTTTCCTTTTTTTTTTCTACTCCCCCTCTCGTCCCTCATCCTCCTTCTCTCTCTTTCTTTCCTCCTCATCGTGAAGGCGCGCGCGTGTGTGTGTGTGTGTGTGTGTGTGTGTGTGTACACTGAACGCCTGACAGAAGATCTCTCCTACTGCGGCTTTCAAGGATCCTGACAGCACTGTGAGGGGAAGCTATGGTGAGAATAGGCGCCACTTGTCACGTTGCTCGGCAAGTGACAATATATATATATATATATATATATATATATATATATATATATATATATATATATATATATATATATATCTTTCTTTTCTTTCTTTCTTTTAAACTATTCGCCATTTCCCGCGTTAGCGAGGTAGCGCTAAGAACAGAGGACTGGGCCTTTTTTGGAATATCCTCACCTGGCCCCCCTCTGTTCCTTCTTTTGGAAAATTTAAAAAAAAAAACGAGAGGGGAGGATTTCCAGCCCCCCGCTCCCTCCCCTTTTAGTCGCCTTCTACGACACGCAGGGAATACGTGGGAAGTATTCTTAATCCCCTATCCCCAGGGATAATATATATATATATATATATATATATATATATATATATATATATATATATATATATATATATATATATATATATATTTTTTTTTTTTTTTTTTTTTTTTGCTTTGTCGCTGTCTCCCGCGCTCGCGAGGTAGCGCAAGGAAACAGACGAAAGAAATGGCCCAACCCACCCCCATACACATGTATATACATACGTCCACACACGCAAATATACATACCTACACAGCATTCCATGGTTTACCCCAGACGCTTCACATGCCCTGATTCAATCCCCTGGCAGCACGTCAACCCCGGTATACCACATCGATCCAATTCACTCTATTCCTTGCCCTCCTTTCACCCTCCTGCATGTTCAGGCCCCAATCACACAAAATCTTTTTCACTCCATCTTTCCACCTAAAATTTGGTCTCTCACTTCTCGTTCCCTCCACCTCCGACACATATATCCTCTTGGTCAATCTTTCTTCACTCATTCTCTCCAAGTGCCCAAACCATTTCAAAAAACCCTCTTCTGCTCTCTCAACCACGCTCTTTTTATTTCCACACATCTCTCTTACCCTTACGTTACTTATTCGATCAAACCACCTCACACCACACATTGTCCTTAAACATCTCATTTCCAGCACATCCACCCTCCTGCGCACAACTCTATCCATAGCCCACGCCTCGCAACCATACAACATTGTTGGAACCACTATTCCTTCAAACATGCCCATTTTTGCTTTCCGAGATAATGTTCTCGACTTCCACACATTCTTCAAGGCTCCCAGGATTTTTGCCCCCTCCCCCACCCTATGATCCACTTCCGCTTCCATGGTTCCATCCGCTGCCAGATCCACTCCCAGATATCTAAAACACTTTACTTCCTCCAGTTTTTCTCCATTCAAACTTACCTCCCTATTGACTTGACCCTCAACCCTACTGTACCTAATAACCTTGCTCTTATTCACATTTACTCTTAACTTTCTTCTTTCACACACTTTACCAAACTCAGTCACCAGCTTCTGCAGTTTCTCACATGAATCAGCCACCAGCGCTGTATCATCAGCGAACAACAACTGACTCACTTCCCAAGCTCTCTCATCCCCAACAGACTTCATACTTGCCCTTCTTTCCAAAACTCTTGCATTCACCTCCCTAACAACCCCATCCATAAACAAATTAAACAACCATGGAGACATCACACACCCCTGCCGCAAACCTACATTCACTGAGAACCAATCACTTTCCTCTCTTCGTACACGTACACATGCCTTACATCCTCGATAAAAACTTTTCACTGCTTCTAACAACTTGCCTCCTACACCATATATTCTTAATACCTTCCACAGAGCATCTCTATCAACTCTATCATATGCCTTCTCCAGATCCATAAATGCTACGTACAAATCCATTTGCTTTTCTAAGTATTTCTCACATACATTCTTCAAAGCAAACACCTGATCCACACATCCTCTACCACTTCTGAAACCACACTGCTCTTCCCCAATCTGATGCTCTGTACATATATATATATATATATATATATATATATATATATATATATATATATATATATCTTTTTTTTTTTTTTTTAAACTATCCGCCATTTCCCGCATTAGCGAGGTAGCGTTAAGAACAGAGGACTGGGCCTTTGTGGAATATCCTCACCTGGCCCCCCTCTGTTCCTTCTTTTGGAAAATTAAAAAAAAGAAAAAAAAAACGAGAGGGGAGGATTTCCAGCCTCCCGCTCCCTCCCCTTTTAGTCGCCTTCTACGACACGCAGGGAATACGTGGGAAGTATTCTTTCTCCCCTATCCCCAGGGATAATATATATATATATATATATATATATATATATATATATATAATATAAATAATGCCATTATTTCGTCTGTTTCCTTGCGCTACTTCGCTAACGCGGGAGACAGCGACAACGCAAAATAAAATAAAATATATAATTAGCCGAAATATAACATTTTTACACTGCATAATGCACTGCACCTGGAACACGGGACTGGAAAAAATCTGGTCTGAAATAAAGAATTTAAGCAAAAGGAAAGAAGCAGTTTATTCTACGAAAAAACGGGGAAAAAATTACGATTATTTGCCGAGTCAAATAAAATGATAGACAGCTACACGTGGTGATAGATAGCCACACGTGGTGATAGATAGCAATACGTGGTGATAGATAGCCACACGTGGTGATAGATAGCAATACGTGGTGATAGATAGCCACACGTGGTGACAGATAGCCACACGTGGTGAGAGATAGCCATACGTGGTGATAGATAACAACACGTGGTAATACTACAATAACATTTCCTAAACAAAAGCATTCTACAGAAAAAGTCCAGAATAATCAAAACATATGTACAGAGCAAAAAATCATCATTTCCGTTTGAATAAAACCAGCGTTAACTTCAGTTATCCAATCCCATTTTTGAAAAAGCCTCCCCAAGCGGCAGGAAAAATTATAAATATTAAAAAGAAATCATATTAAAAAATCATTGCATATGCAAATGATGATGAGGATTAGAACTGGATAAATACCGCCAGTAAGTGAAGATTAACCCTGATTAATACCACCAGTAAGTGAAGATTAACCCTGATTAATACCACCAGTAAGTGAAGATTGACCTTGATTAATACCACCAGTAAGTGAAGATTGACCTTGATTAATACCACCAGTAAGTGAAGATTGACCTTGATTAATCCTAAATAGTTAATCACGAAAGCCATGATCACATGCAAGATGGCTTCTCCTTAGCAAAAATACATATAACACAATAAAATTGTTTATGAAAAAAAAATTATTATATACTCAGGAAACTGTATGTCTGATATAGTCATAGAGGAGATGTATATGTGATGATCATAGCGATAATCATTTCATATTAGATTGATATATATTTATAGTTAAAATCTGGTTTGTCTTATTAACTGTAACTAAACGTCAATATAATCCTTAAACATTAACTCAATGGCCAGGCCACTGTAGCTAAGGATCGTACCGTCGTGCTCAAGGGTCGTACCGTCGTGCTCAAGGGTCGTACCGTCGTGCTCAAGTGTCGTACCGTCGTGCTCAAGTGTCGTACCGTCGTGCTCAAGGATCGTACCGTCGTGCTCAAGTGTCGTACCGTCGTGCTCAAGGGTCGTACCGTCGTGCTCAAGTGTCTTACCGTCGTGCTCAAGGGTCGTACCGTCGTGCTCAAGGGTCGTACCGTCGTGTTCAAGTGTCGTACCGTCGTGTTCAAGTGTCGTACTGTCGTGCTCAAGGGTCGTACCGTCGTGCTCAAGTGTCGTACCGTCGTGCTCAAGTGTCGTACCGTCGTGCTCAAGTGTCGTACCGTCGTGCTCAAGGATCGTACCGTCGTGTTCAAGTGTCGTACCGTCGTGCTCAAGGGTCGTACCGTCTTGTTCAAGGATCGTGCCGTCGTGCTCAAGTGTCGTACCGTCGTGTTCAAGTGTCGTACCGTCGTGCTCAAGGGTCGTGCCGTCTTGTTCAAGGGTCGTACCGTCGTGGTCAGGGGTCGTACCGTGGTTGCTGTACCGTCGTGCTCTGGGCACTGATGTTAGAGCATCACTCGTTATGTTCCTCTAGTATCCATACTGGCAGATTTAGCCTCCACGTCTCCCCGCTCCTGTGGAGGACAATCACTCCCTCCCTCACCTTCACTACACCCTCCCTCCCTGACCTCCACACCCTCTCCTCACCTTCACCACACCCTCCCTCCCTGACCTCCACACCCTCTCCTCACCTTCACCACACCCTCCCTCCCTGACCTCCACACCCTCTCCTCACCTTCACCACACCCTCCCTCCCTGACCTCCACACCCTCTCCTCACCTCCACCACACCCTCCCTCCCTGAGCACCGCACTCTCCTCTCGCCACTGCTACTTCCTCCCTCCCTGGCCAACACATTCTGAACGGTGGAATGGCATTGTTCAGTGGTTTAACTACTCAACCCTGCTATTTCCCGTTTTCACATCTCCCACATTACTAGCACAAGCTTAGCTCTGAACAATTAGATATTTTCTAAAAAGTATCGTACCCCAGCAACTAGCAATTTCTGTCCTGCCAAGGAAATGGATGATTTATTTACATCTCTTTACGAGGGTGCATCGTCCGGCATCTGGCAACTTCCTTAGCATGTCTGCTGACTGATGAAAAGAAGACAGACGTTTTATAGCATTAAATAAGCACATTGATCAATATTCATATTTATCCTGCTTTCCATCATTTCTTTTTATCTCACTTTGTGTTAAGTATGACGCCATACTGGGGGAAAAAATGAAGATAGTCGCGAACTACATAAACAAGAGTCCCCCCCCCCAACCCCCCAACCTTCATCACCGGTCATGCAACAAAGCATAAATTTCTTTCTTGGTGAGTTACAGGGAACGCTAGCGTTCTTGTTGACAAATGTCTTTGAATGAACAAATTTGAGCGACTTTTATTTGATGAACGAACGTAGTACACGCATGATCTCATAGCTCAATATGACGAGAGAGAGATAAAAAAAAACTTTATTCTTTTATCAAAAGCGAAGAAATTGCTTGACAGCAGGAGAGTCAAATCAAGTTTGAACTATTTCAGAGTTGCCAAGCCGTACCGGCGCCTTGTGCGAGTTAATTCTTTGATGCCTTTAATCTGCTTCATGGTTATGTCGGTTTTAAATACAATTCTCTTTGTATTTCATAATAAGTTGTCGAATTTTATAGGGGGAAAAAAAGACTGTTCAGGCCATAATTTCCTCCTTCGCCACCAAGTGTCCGCTTACGTCATTGTTTACCGCTTACGTCATGGTTTATTTGGATGTTTTGACACTGTCTCGCCCCGACTGATGCGCTGAGGAGGGCCTGGTTTATGAGGTGTGTGTGTGTGTGTGTGTGTGTTACGTGTAGAGAGTTTTACACTCGTGTTGCCCCATCTCTTAATTTTTTTAAAATATATATATACAATGTCTCTACTCCTTTGTGTATTCACACACACACACACACACACACACTAAGCCAGGTTCTCAATTATCGACAAGCCCGATGGGTAAGATGAACACCTAGGTTGGGTGTGGGCCGAACATCGCTCCCAGGGTTCGAACCCATACAGGCCTAACTCCGGACGGACCTAGCTGACTTAAACTCATAAAATCACCTTTGTATATACAGTCAGACAAGTACGTGAGCTTTGTGAGTCTTAAGGGTGTATTTATGAGGATAAATAGACATTTAAAACGCCCACATAAATGATAAAGAGTTGAGTGTGAGTTTGTGAGGAACACGGTGGCTCAGATGTGGACACTAGGGCAGGAGGTGAACACAGAGAAAAGGTGTTCTGGAAGCTGGATGGGTGAGGAGGAGGGGTGGAGGGGTGGTCCTGTCTGTGGTCTGGAAACTCAGATCTCTTACCAAAATACGAAGGAGAGGTTGGAAGAGCCGAGGGATAACACATGATCTAATTAGAATAGCCAGTCTTTCTGTGGTTGAGGTGTTAGACTAGCCAATCTTCCTTTAGCTGAAGTGTTAGATTAGCCAGTCTTCCTCTCACTGAAGTGTTGGAACAGCCAATCTTCCTCTGTCTGAAGCGTGTCAGACACTTCTAGTGTCGTTAGTATACGACACAACACACTGCCTCACACCAAACCATACCTGTTGTGTGAACTTGGACAAACAAGTCTCTTTCCCTGAGGAGGTTTTTGCATCACAGCAAACATTTCAGGATCACTTTATTAAAGAATATCCCACAGTCAGCCATCATTTTGGACCTCAAGGCTCACACTGTTGCCACAGCTTTGCGATTACTTAATTGGTAGTAATATCCTTTCTCGTAGCGCTTGCGACACGACGTATGCAGTAGTCGTATGTATATGCTTACGACACAATACCAGTGGGAGTCTTGTTTAATTTCTCAAGTGTCGCAAATTTACACACGGTGTCTGGGGTCCTCTCTATCCCCCATAAGCCACAAATTTTCACGATGTCTTGTCGCAAATTTACACAGTGTCTGGGGCCCCTTTTTTACATTCCCCTAAACCCATAAACTTTCACGGTGTCTGGGACTTTTTTTTTCTGTCAAATCTGCAAATTTACCAGGTCCTGGTGGGGGTGAGGTGAGGGGTGGAAGGTCCTCCCTCTTCAAGCTCTTAGTGTCACCGACTTACACACTAGAGGCTGGGTGTCCTCCCTCAATTAACCAGCACTGGGACCCACCCCCATCTCCCGGGGGACGATAGACAGCACATTGCACCACGCAATGCCCTGCCCTTCCTCACACACACACACACACACACACACACACACACGTGTGGCGCGTTAGGGAAAAGAAGCTGACGTATGGCCGAGTGGGTGATGAAGCTGTGGCGGGCTGTCCACAGTCAGTGTGGCGAGGAATGAAGCGAGGCAGGGCGAGGAGGAGGAGGAGGAGGAGGTAGAGAGGAGGGACCTCTTGGTTCGCTGATGGGAAGTTCCTTCATCTAGATCACGTGTCAAAGACAGGGATGGGGGAGAAGGGGGGGATGATTTACAACCTGAACCACAATACCTTGAGATGGATGACGTCACTGAAGCAAAGAGAGAGAGAGAGAGAGAGAGAGAGAGAGAGAGAGAGAGAGAGAGAGAGAGAGAGAGAGAGAGAGAGAAGAACAACCTCGTTCGTCTCTCACGACTCATTAAGGACGTCTGGCCTGGTGTATTAACTCTCCTGGGCTGTTGATGTTAACAGCGAGTGCCTCCGACACTGTGTATATTCTTATAGCAGATGTTAAACTGAGGGAGTTACAGCCCGCCACATGACTGTGGTCTCCCCTCCCCCCCCCCTCAGCCGATGACTCGTGGCAACGCACTAATTCTCAGTGACACGTCCTTAACAAGTGGCTTTTCCCCTGTATGACGCACGTGGCGCAATCTGGTCCCCGGTGGGGGGGGGGGGGGGGTAGGGGTAGGGAGAAGGCAGGCACCTGCC